>NW_027361697.1:32932500-33125000 GCF_039654945.1 Dendrobates tinctorius
TCATCATAATCTTAGGCAGCCAGATTCCTGTTTTGCTTATTCTCTACAGAATAAAAATTCTACATTGTTTGAATGTATATGAGTTGGTGACTCTAGGTCAAGCACCTGTTCATACTATGCTTATGCTTGGATGTGACGGTCAGTTTTTGAAATCTAAAAATTCTACAGACACATAATTTGAAAATGGCAATTATACTCATTTTATAGCCTTATGTCTAACCACATGCGTAGTTAAAGTCTTACCAACCTTAGGGCTCTCCATATATATTGACCAAACTCGAGCTCAGCCGAGAGTCTAGTGTGAATGGAGGCCTCCAAACCCTTCCACAACAGATGATGAAAGTTGAAATAAGGATCCGTTATGTCCAATTTTGCATTGTCAAGGCTTTTGTTCTCTCTGAGATAAGGTGCCTCCATAGGAGTCTAGTACCAGCTGTCCCATAGAGAACACAGGAGATTGTATATGGAGAAGTCAGGAGAGATAGCTGCTACCCAAACCATTATTCGGCTGACAACTATCTATTGTGTATGGGGCCCCTACAGCCATATGTTCTGCTTAGGCCAAATCCTCCCACTTCTTCGATGCATCACCATCACCTGTGACCTACCCATATCTTTTAGTTGCATTGCTAAATTTACATCTGCAATAGGAATCCATTTTGTTTCCTAATTGGAGCAGAACAAATTGGTGGAGCTCCAGATCCATGGGACAAGAACACCAATGGTGTCTGATGGCTAAAAAAAGGAGTCTGTCTAGTATTGTTGTAGTGGTTGCTTTATTTGAAAAGAAGAAAAGCACTGAATGCTGCAATTTAAATGTACTGTAGAATCTGCAACGAAGGCTCTAACATCAGCGTCTGATACAGATATGAACAAAGCCTTAGGTAAGTTCCATTGCAAATTGTAAAATATTTCCTTGAAATATACAGAAGTCTCCAAAACTCTTTTCCTTCTGGCCACACTGAGCTGGTTCCTCACCCCAATGCACGACCTGCCGACTGATATTTCTGCAGATTCTTGGACACAAACAACTTCTGGTTCCATGATTACAGTCTTGCCAGTACCTTCGGGATTGGTTGCTGCTGGGTAACTCATTCATAGAATCATAGAATCGTAGAGTTGGAAGGGACCTCCTGGGCCATCTGGTCCAACCCCCTGCTCAAAGCAGGATTCGCTAAATCATCCCAGTCAGATGTCTGTCCAGCCTCTGTTTGAAGACTTCCATTGAAGGAGAACTCACCACTTCTCGTGGCATCCTTTTAGTCCTTTGATCATGAGTAAATCTCCCCCTGCAGCAATCTGCAGTCTTTGTTAGTGTCCCCCTGGGTTTAGGAGCATAGTTACAACTGTGACCCCTATAGCTGTGCCACTGATGTTCAGTGGTTTTTTTTCTTAGGGTTAGTCAACAATCTGTAATAGAAAACTAGGCGTGCACTTTTCCTCTCCATCTTCCCTCTTAAAAGATTTTCCTTGTAGCAACACATGGATTCCCTATCCTTAGGATGCTTCATCAATAAGGAAATATTCAAAAATTGATGGCTTAACCAAGTCCCAATAAGTAATGTGCATGGCACTGTAGTTGTGCCCCATTCAGACAGAGCCCTTATTCTGCTTTTTTTTGCAGGTACTCAAGGTTAAAATCTCCACTTAACAATACTTTACTCCAATTAATACCTTATAGTGCTGATTTATTCACTCTTGACTTTCACATATTCTGGCACTTCATTTTATGTACAGATGTGCCAGAATGTTACCATGTGAGCATGCTTCTCCATCAACTACCCTTGTATCTGCCAGAAGCTTTCCAGTGTGAAAACCAGCTAAACAGCACAGACAGTCGTACTCTTAATACAAGAGCTCATGATACTGTCATGTATTTATTACATGAGGGTTGCTAGTTATACTTACTATGGTGCGAACCTTTTTCTTGTGCTTTTCTTATTAACAACATAACGATGAAATGTTCCAGCTTCCGCAGTAGTATAGAAAATTATTAAAACATATATAGATGGGTTCAACCACAACCTGCTATGTATGGGTGGCCCAAACAACTGATCGTCGGTGGAGATCTCGTTCGGGCACGTACAATTTCGGGATGGTCAATCACTGTGTTCTCCCGAACATAAGTCACCAGTGTAAATGTCTGGCGACAACTTTATCACAGAGAGCACAGGAGCGCTTTGCCAAATGAGTGTCCCTGGGTATGGAGGAAATGACTGAGATGGCAGTTGGCTAAACGATTGGTCAAAGCTTCCTTTGGCCAACAGCTATGTGATGTGGATGACCAGCTTAAAGTGGTATTCTTAAATTGTCACTTGAGAAGTTCAGAGCATTGCAATCTCCTTATAGTTTTCTCCCTTCCTGGTTTCGGACAGGGCGGGCTCTCCTCCTTGAGACACAGCACTGGTGAGTTAGGGTACTGTTACACATAGCGACACACCAGCGATCCCGACAACGATATGACCTGGTAAGGATCGCTGGTACGTCGCTACATGGTCGCTAGTAAGCTGTCAAACAGGCAGATCTACTCAACGACGCAGCAACAATGCAGCGATCCGTATAATGACCTCAGCGGTCATTGGGACCTTGTCACACAGCAGCTATTCTGATGACTCAGACCTCGATAGCGTGATTTCTGAGTCTCCAACGAGGTCGCTCGTCGTTGTTATGGTGTCAAACACAGTGAAGCATGCTGGCCAGTGGGACACCAACGATCAAAAAATGGCCTGGGACATTCGAGCACGATCAGCGATATCGCAGCAGGGGGCCGGTCGCCGCTATGTGTCACACGTAGCGAGATCGCTGGCGCATCACAAAATCGGTGACATTTCAGCGATCTCGCTAACGATCTCGCTATCTGAGACGGGGCCTTAAAACTGTTGTGTTAGTAGAATTTTAATGCTGTGTGCACACGATGCAGATTTGCAGCGGATTTTACCACGCAGAAACGTTGCATATCCGCATTGTGATGTACAGTAGCCTTAAAATCAATGAAAAAAAAAACGCTGTGCAGACGCTGCGGATTTTTCCGCGCGGTTTTCCCGCGGTACAAAATCCGCAGCATGTTACTACTTTTGTGCGGTTTTCCATCTCCCCTGTCACCAAATCCGCAGTGGAAAACCGCACAAAAACCGCAATAAAACCGATATGACGCGGTCAGGATTGCTGGTGCATCGCTAGGTGGTCGCTAGTGAGCTGCCACACAGGCAGATCTCACCAGCGACATCGCTGGGGACGGGGATCGCTACTTACCTGTCAGATGCGGCGATCCTGCGTCCTCCCGCCTGGCTCCACGCCTCGCTCGTCGGCGCCACAGGAAGTCCCAGCAGGAAGTGGCCGACGAGGAATGATCCAGGAGCTTCTCGCGCGATCAGCGATAACCAGCGGGGGAGCCGGTCGGAGGTAAGTATCACATGCAGCGATATCGCTAGCAATATCGCTGCAACGTCACAAAATCGGTGACTTTACAGCGATATTGCTAGCAATATCGCAGTGTGTAACGGGGGCTTTAATCCCACCACAAGTTCTGCTATAACATATTCAGCAATCAGTGGTTTGTTCTGGAGTCTATGCTGATATCACTATATTTACACAGAGATAGCAGGGTATTTGAACAAACACTCATGTCCAGACAGCAACAGAAGAAAGCCTTAATTAGGAGACCTGCTGTGAAAGATGGAGGCTTTGGATTTACAGCTGTATCTCTTCAGAAGATTAGAAGAGGAGGAAAGGAGAGGAAGGTGAGCAGCTAACCATTGTACTGTATAGAAACCAATGGACTGGAGAAAGCAGTCTGAGAAGTAAAGAGTTAACTTTTCTACTGGAATGTAACTACTGTGCACTCTCAGGCAGGCACTAGAGAACAGGCTCCCTGGAAACCAGCTGTTCACTATAAAAGATAAAAGTTCTCATTGCAGGAGAATGACAGTAGATCAAAGCAGTAGTAAAGTAAAGTAGTAGCAAAAAAGTAGTAGTAGTAAAGTAGTAGCAGTAGTAGTAAAGCAAGTAAATTGCAAACTTTCTTTTCAATGCCTTCTAACTAAATCAATTTAAATACATGAGAATACCCCACAGTGTTATTTGTTTTTCCACATAAATCATACACTTTTCATAAGATAGAGATTTCAAGGAAATTGTGTAAGAAGCTGTTAAAAATTCCAAATGACGTACAAAACAATGGTAGAATAAATAATCTGTTTACATCAGGTTGTACAACATTACATATTCAATCATTGGCTACATTCATTTCAATGACAAAACACACACAGTACCCTGCTTCAAAGGGAACTTGACATGCTGAACATGCAGTTCAGTCTTCAGGCAGCATATTCTAGAGAAGAAGGATCCCAGCGTATTGATATATATATAACTTTGTGAGAAGAGGATTCAGAATTACCTACACTTCATGGTTTAAACCGCAGTTCATTATGCATTTAGCAGTAATGTATGTGATCTTAATCAGTGACTGACAGCCTACCAAGTATAATTATACATATAGAGATAGCTGTCAATCACCAAAGATCTAAATAAGAGTGGCCCCTGGACTAACATGTCAGAATGAGAATGAGTTACATGACAAAATTACAAGTTATATTTGCATGTAAGCATGTATTTTTAAAAACATATTTATGTTTAATATGTAAGTGTGTTTATACAATGGCATGTAAAAATTTGGGCACCCCTGGTCAAAATTACTGTTATTAGAAACAGTTAAGCAAGTTGAAGATTAAATGAATTCTAAAAGGGCTAAAGTCAAAGATTACACATTTCTTTTGTATTTTAAGCACAAAAAAATATGGCCTTCATGGAACAGTCATCAGAAGAAAACTTCTCCTGTGTCTTCACCATAAAATTCAGCATCAGAAGTATGAAAAAAAATCTAAGCAAGTCTGATGCATTTTGGAAACAAGTGTCGTGGCCTGATGTTAAAATAGAACTTTTTGGCCACAATGATTAAAGGTATGTGTGGGGAAAAAAAGGCACACAATTTAAGGAAAAGAACATATCGCCAACCATTAAGCATGGGAGTGGATCAATCATGCTTTGGGGTTGTGTTGCAGCCAAAGGCACCGGGAACATTTCACGGGTAGAAGGAAGAATGGATTAAATGAAATTTCAACAAATACTTGATGCAAACATAACACCATCTGTAAAAGAGCTGAAGTTGAAAAGAAGATGGCTTCTACAAAGAGATAATGAACCTTTAGTGATGAGCGAGTATACTTGTTACTCAGGTTTCCCTGAGCATGCTCGGGTGATCTCCGAGTATTTTGTAGTGCTCAGAGATTTAGTTTTCGTCCCGCAGCTGTATGATTTGCAGCTGCTAGACAGGCTGAATACATGAGGGGATTACCTAACAAACAGGCATTCCTCATATGTATTCAGGCTGTCCAGTAGCCGCAAATCATGCAGCTGAGGTGACAAAAACTAAATCTCCGAGCACGCCAAAATACTCGATCACCCAAGCATGCGTGGGGAAACTCAAGCAACGAGTATACTCGCTCATCACTAATAGTGATCCTAAACACACATCAAAATCCACAATAGACTACCGCAAAAGGCGCAAGGTAAAGGTTTTACAATGGCTCTCACAGTTCCCCTGATCTGAGCATCATTGAAAATCTTTGGCTAGACCTCAAAATAAAAAGTGCATAAAAGATGACCCAGGAATTTCACAGAACTGGGAGAATTTTCCAATGAAGAATAGATGAAAAATCCCTCAAACTAGAATTGAAAGACTCTTGGCTGGTTACAAAATGCATTTACAAGCTGTGATACTTTCAACAGTGGGAGCTACTAGGTACTAACCATGTAAGGAGCCTAAAGTTTTGCATCACCCCATTTTTCTTTTTCATAATTTTTAAAATTTAAAAGATGACATTTTTTTTGCCTAAAACACAAGGGACATGTATCATCTTTAACATTAGGCTTTTTAGAGATCATTTAATCTTCAACTTGCATAACTGTTCACAATAAAAGTAATTTAGACGAGGGGTGCCCAAAACTTTACATGTCACTGTATATATATATATATATATATATATATATATATATGAGATATATTGATTAACCTGCTAATCTAACTGCTCGGATCCTCCTGCTTCATAACATACTGCCCACAGAAACAATGTCATGTTCAAAGGTCCGGTTCTCTTTAAACCAGTCTACATAACAGTAATTACTTAGTAATTACATTTCTCCATACTTATATACCATACCTATATACTCCATTTAAAAAAATGCTTTGTGTAGCTCCTTAGCTTACAATTTTGTGCAAGTAAAAATATTACAAGGGTGACTATAAATAAATTAATGATAGGAAATTTACATTTCTGCTGCGGTACTTAAAGATCTGTATAGTGATGGAAGATTATTGGTGTTATAGAGTCAGAAGATATCTTCAATTAACAACTGTAAATGTGAATACTTACTGCTGTCTAATAGACTCTTCATTGGAGAATCTGGAATCAAAATTAGAAAGCTGCAATACTTTGAAGGGGGTTTTAACCATTTCTCTATTAGGGCACAAGTATGCTAGAAAGGTGAGCACCCGACTTAGCACCGACACTAAGTCAAGGCACGGAGCCACACCAATACGGAAATTCTCACTCTTGGTACTTATCAGATTTGTGCATTTCCCCTGCTATGTAGGTCTGGCCAAAGCTCCCATAGTGATAATATCCGATATCTTGAGGTTTCTACAATATAATCATGTAATCGCCAAACCATTTCTAATCTTGAAAGTGTTATCTTGATGAAGCCTTTCTTCAAATATTGGTGAACCATTGATATGGCTGACCTGCATGATTGCTTTTATTTTACTGCAATGTTTAGACTATAAGAACAATGATTCTTATACCATGATGGAAGAAGCCGTCATTTGTAGGGCGAAACCCTGGGTCGGTCTCCAAATTTGGCATCTGCCAATAGGTGGACTGCTCCATTCATTTGTTTTTTAGAGCTGTTTTAATTACTTTCGTGAGTATAATAAATAGCTTTCACTGCTTATCCAGTCTAATAAAGATCCACTAGACAATATTACATTAAATTCCTATATTAATTATTACTGTATTGATTATTACTAATTTAATAGTTTAATAATCCATTAGACTATATTCCACAAAAATCCGCTAAACTATATTTCATTTTGTCAGTCTAGGTTCCTTTTACCTGGATTTATCCACTTTACTGCATCTAAATTGAGGCGGTTACATGGATTCCTGCGGTTTCACTGTGGATTTTCTGTTACACTGATTACTTGAAAACCATGGACTTTTGATATTAGCTTTTACATGTATTGGGTGGTGAGCTCTCTCCCATTTGTGCCCAATGCAGTACTATAGTGGTTTGCTTGTAATTTTACTCCTTTAATCTTTGGGATTAAAGGACTGATCCCTAAACCTGGAACAGCTCTGTTGGGATCTTATTGGAATTGATGCAATTACATTTGACAATTTCTTTGTCCTTATAGATGTAGTTCACTTAAATCTAAAATTTCAGTTTCTAGGTTCCCTTAAAAATGTTTTTTTTATACACATCAACCAGTTTTTCAACTGATTGACAAATATGATGAAACGAAAGAAAAATGAAACAGTCCAAAGACGTAAACTCAAAATCACTTGGCTTCAGAAAAAGAGAAATATGACACATATCCATTAAAACATGGATCCTAAAATAACTTTCTAGGATATAGCAACCTCAAAAAAATTACCATTGCACACCTTCCATCTGATGATGTGGGGAAGATTGAAAAGCAAGATATTACATCATGACGCCAGGAGTCCCCCATTACATAGGGAATGTATGAGATGAAGACCACCTTCAAAATATCAAAATCACAATTTTCTAATATATTTGGGACTTGTAAAGTTCAAATCATAATTGGTAAAGGCCGAAAAATGTTTTGGTTTCATCAAAACTTACTAATTTGACATTGGAAACATTTACATACAGTTCATCATAACTGGTGAGGTTGAATACAGCTCCTACGTAACTCTGTCTTCCCCATATAAAAGATGGGATGCAGTTGTGATCCTCTTTATTTTCCATCAGTTTGATTTCTCCTAGATACCTTGAGGACTTCTTGTAGACAACATGAGTCAATTCTTTCTTAGAACAATCCGTCCCCCGGAAGTAGATGGAGGAATAGAGGAAGTGCAGGCCTGTTTTATTCACTATTAAGCCTCTGTTTTTGTATTGAATGCCTGCGGTAAATGCACGCCCAATTTGATCTTCCCAAATGAGTGGCAAATTTTGACTGTTCTTTCCTGTAAAATCAAAGTATTGAGTTGTTATTGAAAATATTTTGTTTAAAGTCACATTCTAGATCTCTAGTAAGTCTAAAGAGATGATATACTGTAACCAAAAAAAGATACAACTTCTTGATATACTCTATGGATGGACTACATATGGTTTTCAAGCCACTATATGTATAAACATTAATTCTTAGGGTATATTTACAGAGTTTTTTTCATATGGATTTCTTATTGGACTCAGTTCCAAATAAAATCTTTATGCAATGGATGTAAATGGAATTCCCGCCACCACAGTCACAGGATTTTCATTTACAGTGGGGAAAAATGTATTTAGTCAGCCACCAAGTTCTCCCACTTAAAAAGATGAGAGAGGCCTGTAATTGACATCATAGGTAGACCACAACTATGAGAGTCAAAATGAGAAAACAAATCCAGAAAATCACCTTGTCTGATTTGGTAATATTTATTTTGCAAATTATGATGGAAAATAAGTATTTGGTCATTCACAAAAGTTCATCTCAATATATTGTTATATATCCTTTGTTGGCAATGACAGAGGTCAAATATTTTCTGTAAGTCTTCACAAGGTTAGCACACACTGTTGGTGGTATGTTGACCCATTCCTCCATGAAGATCTCCTCTAGAGCAGTGGTGTTTTGGGGCTGTTGCTGGGCAACATGGACTTTCAACTCCCTCCAAAGGTTTTCTATAGGGTTGAGATCTGGAGACTGTCTAGGTCACTCCAGGACCTTCATATGCTTCTTATGAAGCCACTCCTTCGTTACCCTGGCAGTGTGCTTGGGATCATTATCATACTGAAAGACCCATCCACGCTTCATCTTCAATGCCCTTGCTGATGGAAAGAGGTTTGCACTCAAAATCTCACGATATGTGGCCCAATTCATTCTTTCATGTATACAGATCAGTCATCCTGGTCCCTTTGCTGAGAAACAGCCCCAAAGCATGATGTTGCCACCTCCATGCTTCACAGTAGGTATGGTGTTCTTTGGATGCAACTCAGCATTCTGTCTCCTCCAAACACGACGAGTTGACGAGTTTTGTTTCTACCAAACAGTTCTATTTTTGTTTTTGGTTTCATCAGACCATATGGCATTCTCCCAATACTCTTCTGGATAATCCAAATGCTCTCTAGCAAACTTCAGACGGGCCCAGACATGTACTGGCTTAAGCAGGGGGACACGTCTGGCAATGCAGGATCTGAGTCCCTGGTGGCATAGTGTGTTACTGATAGTAGCCTTTGTTATGGTGGTCCCAGCTCTATGCAGGTCATTCACTAGGTTCCCCCGTGTGGTTCTGGGATTTTTGCGCACCGTCCTTATAATCATTTTGACCCCACGGGGTGAGATCTCGTGTTGAGCCCCAGATCGAGGGAGATTATCAGTGGTCTTGTATGTCTTCCATATTCTTCTTATTGCTCCCACAGTTGATTTCATCACACTAAGCTGCTTGCCTATTGCAGATTCAGTCTTCCCATCCTGGTGCAGGGCTACAATTTTGTTTCTGGTGTCCTTCGACAGCTCTTTGGTCTTCACCATAGTGGAGTTTGGAGTGTGACTGTTTGAGGTTGTGGACAGGTGTCTTTTATACTGATAACAAGTTCACACAGGTGCCATTACTACGAGTAATGAGTGGAGGACAGAGGAGCCTCTTAAAGAAGAAGCTACAGGTCTGTGAGAGCCAGAAATCTTGCATGTTTTTAGGTGACCAAATACTTATTTTCCACCATAATTTGCAAAATAAATCTTGCCAAATCAGACAAGGTGATTTTCTGGATTAGTTTTCTCATTTTGACTCTCATAGTTGTGGTCTACCTATGATGTCAATTACAGGCCTCTCTCATCTTTTTAAGTGGGAGAACTTGTACAATTGGTGGCTGACTAAATACTTTTTTTCCCCACTTTGCTTTACTAGCTTACATAGAACCATTAATTCCACAGCGCTTTACAGACATTATCATCACTTCTCTCATTGAGGCTCACAATCTAAATTCCCTATCAGTATATCATTGGAGTGTGGGAGGAAACCAGAGTACCCCTACGCATACAGTGGAAGAAGACACAAACTCTTTGCAGTTGTTGTCCTAAGTGGGATCCTAGGAGGAATATGATCCCAGGACTCCAGCTTTACAAGGTTACAATGCTGCCCACTGATTCACCATGTTGCCCAATCATATGCTATGGAAATTTTGTGAGGAGATGCTTGGCTGCCACAGGAATAAGTAGCATGCTATTTTTTACTAAGGATTCTGCACAGAAAATGCAAAAAACATCTATAGAGTGACAATGGCGTTAACCGTCATGTGGATCCATGGCAGTACAGATTGCAAATCCTTGACATACCCAAGGCAGAAATCTAAGGGTTAACAGTGGAAATTACCATACACATTAATTTTTAATTGTTTTTCTGAACCTATCCTTACAGAAGATGAAAAGATGTTCTGATACACTACATGCTTGATACAGTATAATTATCAGAGCTCTCTGCCAAAGTGGACTACTCCTTTACTCAAGATAAGGGATTGGGAACAATTCCTGATCTGAAAAGAATGGAATTCCTAGATGTAGTGTTTACACCGGATAGAGTGGGATATGTTTTCCACTACACAAATAAATGCAAATAATTTACAGCAGCCAGATGCTCAACTTGGAAGAATGTATTAAAACTGTGCCTTTGCAATTCTCAATTCTTTAGAGACTGGCAGGTCATCTGGTCTACAATGAAGGTACATTGATCCACAAAGTCAGACACTTGTGTGAAAAAAGAAAATATTTGGATATTAGATGAAACTGTCAGCAAAACGGTAATCACGTCCTCTGCTCCTTGACTGACAGCCTGCTCTGCCATGTGTGCAGCATGTGTGTGCAGAGTAGGATGTTAGTTAAAGAGCATGGGAATGATTGCAGTGTTCTCACTGTGCCCCTTGTCCTGCCCCAATTACTGGAAACAAGTGGCTTTAGGGGAAATAAAACTTCATGTTGTCTCTACAGCTGCACTTCAAATTAGATGCATTTTTAGAATATCCAAGATTCCAAGCACCAGAGAAAATGGGGATAAATCATAACCTTTATTCCATTA
The DNA here is from genome assembly GCF_039654945.1 of Dendrobates tinctorius. Taxonomy (NCBI): domain Eukaryota; kingdom Metazoa; phylum Chordata; class Amphibia; order Anura; family Dendrobatidae; genus Dendrobates; species Dendrobates tinctorius. Next base: position 32,943,852 of record NW_027361697.1, read on the forward strand.
TTGCATCCTTACAAATCACATAGTGAAATACAATTGAGGTAGACAATTGAAGCCACGTTTTGGCCGAAAAGGGCCTTTTTCAAGCTAGAACTACAATAAAAATTACAGCTGTCATTTTTATTGTATTTCTGGCTTGAAAAAGGCCCTTTTGGGCCGAAATGTGGCTTCAATTGTCTACCTTAATTGTATTTCACTATGTGATTTGTAAGGATGCTATATTGGAATAAAGGTTATGGTTTATCCCCATTTTCTCTGGTGCATCGGAATCTTGGATTTTCTATGGTTTTGGACATTGTGGATGGTCTAACTGAGTCAGCATAGAGCTGCCAGTGGTGCATGAGAAGGACTTTTGGACTAAGTACATATTTAGAATGCTATCGACCTGCAGATTACCCCTATAGTTGCGAGTAAACACCACTTTTTTCTGACCGGCCATTTAAAATTCAGAAGAGAGATTGAGATTTACCTGTGACATGTGCAGCTAATCTGCCTTCTTTTTTCTCTGGGTGTTTTTCCAGCCCTGCAAAAAAAAACAATGGTAGAAAATTAACCTCCACGAATTCTGGAGGATTTCATATATGGATTTAAAAAAAATATTAAATGAGTGTAATTTACCTGTTAGCTTTGCAGATGATGGAGATAAATCTGCATCACTGGACTGCAAGAAAACAGAGATAACATCAGGTAATTATCTGGAGGAATATATGAAATCATTGATCACAATCATTCCATTTCTAATTCTCATTGGAGAATACTGAAGTCAGTGATCAGCTCCCTAGCAGTGCTTTCTACCAGCGCCTCCACAGTGCAAAGTAAGTATTACAATGAGCTGCTTGTGTCTGGGTCCTCCAAAGAGACAGATAATCTTTTTAGCCCATTTCTGAATTCATGAATTGATCTAATTATTTCCTTTACCCTAATAGATTTGCAACAATTGATTTTCCAAATTACACAGCTATCAAAACTTTTAATAGATGTATTATCTAATCCACTTCTCAATCAGATTCTCTCCTGGGACTATCAGCAGAATACAGACATTAATGAAAGCACCTGTATTCCGTTATTGGACATTAGAGACTGCCAACACTATAGCTGTATGCTCTCCACATTACCAGAACAGGGGCATTGCATACCATATTTTTCGGACTATAAGATGCACTGTTTCCCCAAAAAATTTTGGAGGAACATGGGTGTGTGTCTTATAGTCCGAATGTACTGTACTTACCAGGAGTGTGGCGGCAGCAGGAGTCGAGTGATTCTGCCGACCCTGGGTTGGGAAGAGGGGGTTTTGGTGGTCCAAAGCTGCACAGCGATGATCTGACTCCCATCCCAGACTGGTTTGGCGATGCTCGGCGGTGCGTTGCCGAGATCTCAAGCTGCGGATGCGCCGCATCCGACAACCATTATCCCAGAGGCGACCACATTGCAGCAATGGATATGCGGGGACTCCTGGCTTTCACAAAATGTTGACGGAGCCCCCGCACCACCGAGCAAGGCCGGACCAGCCTGGGATGGGATTCCAATCTACGCATTCGCCACCTCCGGTGGCCATGATCCCAGAGGTGACTACACTGCAGCATTGGATGTGCGGGGGCTCCGGGCTTTGACAAAATGTCGCCAGAGCCCCCGCACCACCGAGCACTGCCCATTCTGCCGCACCAGCCTGGAATGGGAGTCAGATCATCGCCAGACCACTGAACACCTCCTGTGACTGCACCCCACCAGTGCTGTCGATCATCATAAGCTGAATTCAGACTGTAAGATAAACCCCCATTTGAAGCATTAATTTTTTTACCTATTTTCCATCTGAAAATTTTGGGTGCGTCTTATAGTCCAAAAACACGGCATGTATCATGTTGTGTGGTAATAGATTGAAGCATGGAGTTTGGGGGAGTGGCAGGGCTCTTTCATATACTTTATGACATCTTTCACCTAGCCCCCTTCTTATGGAGGAGTAATTTGCAGTTAATGTTGTTTGATTAATACTTAATTCTTAATCACTCAAATATCTAAAAATTTGGTAAACTCTTATTAACAGTGATGAGCGAGTAGCATTGTTGCTCGGGTCTCCCCAAGCATGCTCAGGTGGTCTCCGAGTATTTTGGCGTGCTCGGAGATTTAGTTTTCGTCGCCTCAGCTGCATGATTTGCAACTGCTAGACAGCTTGAATACATGTGTGAAATGCTTGTTTGTTAGGGAATTCCCACATGTATTCAGCCTGTCTACAAGTCACAAATCATGCAGATTAGATGCCGAAAACTAAATCTACGAGCACGCCAAAATACTCGGAGGACACCCGAGCATGCTCGAGAAAACCCGAGCAATGAGTATACTCACTCATCACTACTTATTAACCTATTAAAGGATTACTCCACCTCCCCCCAAAAAAGCAAGTTATTACTTGTCCGTGAGAGATAAGGGATAACTTTCTGATTGTTTGGGGATCCTACCGCTTGACCCCCTTGATCAGTAAGTTGTACCTCATTGTGTGAATAGGGGTTAACTTGTCTTTTTAGGAATAACCCTTTAATAAGATTAACTTACTGACAATTTAAGTAAGGATGGATATTGATGAATACATGTCAAAAGGTTTTGCAATATTTGTCAAAAATATATATAGCCACAATTGTATATAATCTCTTATAGTCGCTCATTATGAAGAAGAAATTTTGTTTCCTAAATTAATATATATAAACTGACTGTCTTTGACACCTTCCTCTTACATTGATTTCCAGTATTTAGCTGTACGCTTCCTAGTCATCAAGAAGACACTTAAAAGACCATGGACCCCATAACACTAGGTGAGCTTACATACCCTATATATTATATGTGAAATATTAAAGAGATGGAAGAGCAGCTTTATAGTTCATAATACATGGTGTCAACTAGAGGATTAATGAGTTCCACAAAATGCTCAACAACACACAAAAAGGCCAAACGTTCCCATGCTCTTATAGTAACAGGAATGATTAGACCCCAGCTCTTCCACGTGCAAGGGAAAAATATGGATGCTATGTTTTAGTGAGTTTGAATATTGTCCTATATCCTACTTTTTAACTTCGTTATCTACCAACGTAATTATGATCAAAGATGTGTCAGCGGAGATCAATGTTTTGTGATACTTTTTATGTTGGAGGACATGAGACCCCGGAATTAGCAATGATTTTTCAGTCTTATTGAAGCTTATTTATGGTGCTATTCAAAGTGTAACCATCATTTTGGAAAAGTTTTTTATATTATACAGGTGCTACATATTGTGTCTGATTGGTGGTGGTCCGGGTACTGAAATCCCTGTGATCTCTCAAAACACAACTCTGAAGTTCCGCAGCTCTCATAGAGCTGCGTATGGACCCACAGACTTACTATTGAACCTGTACACCTCATACAGGGACAGCGCACTTAGAGTTGTGTTTTGACTGATCGGTGGGGGTCTCAGGATCTGGTCACCTAATGATCAGCAACACTGTATCGACTAGCTATAATATATAAAATGACAGTTACACTATAAGTTTGCTTTAGCAAGCTTTGTTATATTATATATATATTCTGTCCTGTACTCTGTCGTAAAGAAAAGTGCATAGTTCCCAACCTTGTTTATAGCATTGTGACTACGTTGAAATTATAATATATTTATATTTTATTAAATATATATTATATTTATTAAATATATTATCTATAAAACACATAAGATTAGAAATTATAATCATAAATTTATAAATATATAAAATACATAAAAAATATATATATCTATATATATTTTAGGACCATAATCAACTTTATTAACAATGTTAGAAACTATGTATTTTCCAATAAAACAGAATATAGCATTTAGCCTTCATAAGCATCAGTACTTTTTTCTATCTGAAATATCCATAAATTCATAAAATGCATCTTTGTCCTGTACTTAGATAGATCTCTGCAGACTAGAAGTGAGTTAATGATCCACCATAAAGAATGATGGTGCACAGAAGCATGACCGGTAGTGGAATAACTTGAAGCTCATGGGCCCCATGCAAAACCTCCAACAGGACCCCCAATTATTGCAAATCTTTAATAAAATTGGTCTTTTCATATAGGGCAAAGGGACTTTTTGGGCCCCTTAGGCTCCAGGGCCCATGTACAATTTCAACCCCTGCGCCTATTGCAGTTACCCCCCTGATAACTGCGACATTAACGTCTGTGTCTATTAATTGAAGTAATTTTACTAATTTAAACTCATTGAAAGTAAAAAAGTACAGACACAATGAAATTAAAAATACAAATTGGAATGGCGGCAGAATGGTAAATTGTAGGAAGCACATGGACCATTCTTGTTGTGCACATTCAGAAATGGATAAATCAATAATATTAGTGCATGGTATCTTGGTTCAAGGGATTATAGCATATAACCTAGCGGATTGTTTCCCGGAACACTATAATATTGGTTGGTGAACAGTAGGATCAGATTCTGACAGTAGGACTTCTATTGGGTACGTTCGCATGGTTTGCAGGACTAGAGAACACACAGGGTGGATTCCAGGCTCTAATTCCTGCATTGCACCATTGTTTTGCACTAATCATTAAGGCTCGGTTTGTCCATTGATGATTCTACAAGTGCATATTAGAGAATTAAATAAACGGCAATTTAATAATAATGTTAATATTGTATTTGCCTAATAAAAGTTAATTTCCATTTTGGGGCATTATTATAAGCTTAATTTATGTAAATAATGAATGCTAAAAATCTGTGATCAATTGCTTAACAATTCTTTACAGTGCTTCAAACTCTTGTAAAGGTAAATTCTGAAATTCTGACTGCATCCAGCCACCATTTGGAGGACCTTACTTTCCATAGTTACTTTTCAATCAAGTGAATGGAAGAAAACTGCAATACCAAGCAAAGCTGCAATGAAGTATTGCAAGTGCAAGTACTAACTAGTGTGAAACCGGATGTGAGCAAGGATACCACGGTAATCGCACAAGCACTATGGCCCCTTCAAGCAGCCGATTGTTGGAGTGTCGGGCGACCATCACCGAACTAATGCTGATGATATGTTATACTGACAACCAAGGATAACCCACATAACCGTAGCGCCAGTAGCTGCTGGACTTCATACCCTATCCTCTCCTTTGACTTGCATTCTGCTGACAGATTTATATGGCAGCACCAATCAAGTTGACATTCCATGCAGTTTTGCATGTATATTACTGATTAACTGCCATAACTGTGAAGTTCTTGAAGGTCTATAAAAGGTGACCCCAAGTATTAAAGAGTAAACAATTAAAATTGCTTTGTATTTAATGCAAATTGCGGGAAGCCCTTTCGTAGATGTTGCCTATATGTAGCAATGACAAGAAAACATACAGTAAGTGAGTATACCTGTTTGATCTCTTCCAGCTTCTTCTGTAATTCTGTGATTTTATATGTTCCCAGTCCAACTCCCGCCAGTGCCAAAAGGACCAGGAGAAATATAAGCACAAGATAAGCACAAGTTCCATCTTTGCGTCGCTTTTTCCTGAAATCTGGAAAACTTGGTAGAGGTGGCGTCGGCTGCATTGTTGCATGGGTCAGAATTACAGGTCTTTCATGCTGGTTCATCCAAAAAACAGGCTCCTGTGCATATCTTAGGTTCTGCTGATGCATGGTTAATCTTCATGGGCTACAGATTTAACTCAAGGAAGAAGTGTGGCTTTTTTTCTCACTTTAAAACCTTTATAGTCCTAATATAGCAACGCCCGCCTTCGTACACCTTCTTTTCGTTCCTCCTCTTCACTCTCCTTCCCTTTTTGTACATTTGCAACCAACATCCTCCTTGTGAAAGCTCTATATGACTAGCTTTAATGTAACTCCCACATGATTAGATGTTATTATAGAGATTCATCTGTTTAGCTAAAATGAAAAGAAAAATTTCAAAAATCTAAGGGTGTGTGTACACTGCATGATTCTCAGGAATTAATATTACTAGGAACACTCGATTCTCAATAATCGTGTAGTGTATACAGGCTGCTGCTGATCACTTGTTGAACGAGCAAAATGCTAAAATGATCTTTTAGCTGCTTAAAAAAATAATTTAGGCTACTTTCAGATTTCCGTTTTGAAGCATCAGGCGCGATGCGGCGAAAAATGTAAAAACCGGATCCGGCTCCTGTTGCCACCGGATCCAGCTTTTTTCCCATAGACTTACATTATCGCCACATTGCGCCTGATGGCCATGCGGCGTGTCCGGCTTTTGCCGGAAACGGCAAAAAATGCCTGTCCGGCATCTGCAAAAAAGTTCCCTGCAACGTTTTTTGACAGCGCCGGACCACTTTTTTGCAGAGCGCGTGCGCGAAGACTCTCTCTCCCTCTCCTGCACTGTATCCGGCAAAAACAGATGATCCGGCGGGCTGCGGCTTCTACCGGATCAGGTTTGACAACTTTTCGCCGCAGCCCGCCAGATTTAAAAATCTGAAGTCTGAAAGTAGCCTTATCTTGGCAGCACATTGCCCCATGTAAACTGCCGATAACCATGACAATAACGATCTGTTACTGATTGTTCTACACACATGAGTGATGGGGTCTGCCCATCTATATAGGCTATTTAAAAATCGACGATCAGAAAATCTGAATTAAATCGGCGGTCATTTAATATGGCAGATCATTTCGTGTAAACCCACACATAAGGTCCAGCAATGCCTGCTCATCAGGAAATAGATATAGTGAATAAAAAAAACTATACTACATTTCTAATTGGAGGTATTTGCTAATATTATTATTATTACACCTACTACATATTGGGATAGGATCTTGGAGATGGGAATTGTTCTGTTAGTTGTTTCCTGTCATGGATCACACTCTGTGGGTATCTCCAGGCTGTTTTTTTCATGATGTGGTAATCCTCCATTACAAGAGTTCTCTTTTCACAACTACTAACAAGTTTCAAACATGACTATAGTACACACACAAACGTAGTGAGACCCCTAGAGGCCACATCATCATATAACATATTGCTACATCCTTTCTCTTTTAACTGGAGGAACAATAAAAGATAATAAAATAATGGATCACATAACCAAGTTGGAGCTATAACATAATAAGTCCAGTTAGATATAATCCTTGAGGTGCGCCGGCTTTCTGATAATTCTGCCAGCTCTAGTAACATAAGATGTGTCACTGTCTACATCTGGTAGTTCTTCTGATTCTTTTTGTATGCCTTCTGATATTGGCTGTCACTGGCCAGAATCCTCACCCTGATGGTCAGCTGTCACTGTTGGTACTTCACTTGTACTTGCTGCCTTGCTGTCTTGGGTGTCAGGATACTTTTCAAAAGGCCATGAATCATCTCTTTCTTGCGCTTTCCTCAGATATCTCCGGTTTCTCCTTAGTCTTCTTCCTTCTTCTGTTAGAATTTTGTAGGACCGAGGTCCTAGTTTCTGGACAACCTTTGCCTTTTGCCAGTGTTTGTCGAACGTGCTGCTTGGCTGCAGACGAATGGTGTCATTTCTCTGGATCTCAGGCAGATCCTTTGCAGATTTATTGTAATAGAAAGCTTGCCTAATTTGATTCTTCTGTAATTTAGCTTTGATGTTTCCCAGCAACTTTGGCTTTAACAGATGACTAGCAGTTGGTAAGAGAGTCTTTGTACACCTACTCATGAGCCTCTGTGCCGGACTGCTGTCTAGGCCTTGGGTGGGTGTGTTTCTATGATCCAGTATAGACAGATATACATCAGTGCCCGCCTGTTTTGCTTTCTGCATGAGTCTTTTGGCTGTTTTTACGCTGACTCTGCTTTCCCATTACTCTGAAGATATCTTGGAGAAGACGTCTGGTGTTCAAATTCCCATTTTTTGCTGAAAGCTTTGAACTCTTCTGAAGTAAACTGTGCCGCATTGTCCGAGAAAACGATATCTGGAATGCCATACCTGGCAAAATGGGCCTTGAGTTTTTTAATCACTGTTCCCGCCCTTGTGTCCTGCAACAAAACAGCCTCCCAAAAGTTAGAGAAATAGTCCACTGTAATCAGGTATTCTTTGTCATTCCATGTGAACAAGTCTGTTCCTATTTTTGACCATGGACTATGTGGAATTTCATGCGGTTGCAATGTCTCCTTTGGTTGTTTATCACTACAGGATGCACATTTTTCACATTGTGCTATATAATTTTTAATGTGGTCATTCATTCCTGGCCAATAAACAGATGCTCGTGCTCGACGTAGACATCCTTCCATGCCTAAGTGAGAAGAGTGCAATGTTTTCAGTATGCCTCTTCTGAGAACTTCTGGTATAACAGCCCTGTCTCCTTTAGAGATGATTCCTTGCTGCACTGACAATTCATCTCTTATGTGAAAGAATGGTGAAACTTCCCTTGGAGCATGGTGCTTGTATTTTGGCCAGCCGTGCAAGATGACAGTCTTTAGGGTATGTGCACACACATTGCGGATTCGTATGCGGATCTGCAGCAGATTTGGCCCTGCGGATCCGCTGCAGATTCACTAATGATGTACAGTACCATGTTATCCTTTGAAAAAAAAACACTGTGCACATGCTGCGGAAAAATCCGTGCGGCAACGCAGCTGTTTATTTTCCGCAGAATGTCAATTCTTTGTGCGGATTCCACAGCGTTTTTACACCCTTTCCATTATAGGAATCCGCAAGTGTAAAAACGCATGCCAAATCCGTATAAAATTCGCACTAAATCCACACAAAATCCGCAGTAAAAACGTGGGTATTTTGACCTGCAGATTCCGCATGAAAAAATCTGCACACGAATCCGCAACGTGTGCACATACCCTAAAATTCTAGAGAATTTTATCCTTGTCTGTGAAAGTCTGGATTTGCTTCTACTTTATTGTTGACACTGCAAGGTAGTTACACATATTGATGGTTTCAATGTCTTTCTCCTCATCATTTGTGATAGGAAGGTAAGCTCCGCTTAGCGTATCTGCAATCAGTAAGTCTCTTCCTGGACAGTACCCGATGTCAGAATCATATTTCTGAAGTCGTAACAACATACGCTGTAGTCTCTTTGGGGCATTTAGTAGTGGTTTCTTTGTAATGCTCTCCAAAGGTTTGTGATCCGACTGCACTGTTACCCGTCGACCATAGGTGTATAGGTGAAACTTCTCCAACCCAAATACCACAGCCAGTAGTTGCTTCTGAATCTGAGCATATCCCTGCTCTGTTGTTGTAAGGGCTCTGCTTGCAAATGTGAGTGGCTGTTTGTTCTGCATTAATGTAGCTCCAAGGTCTTTTTCTGAAGCATCACATTGTACCACTACTTCTTGATCTGGATCAAAATACTTTAGGGTTGCTGCATTTGCAATAGCCTTCTTTACTTATCGGAAAGCAGTTTCCTGGCTTTCTGTCCATTCGCAGAGCACATCTTTGTCAGTTAGCTGTCTCAGTGGCTCACACATGTCTGACAGATGTCTGCAAAATTTGGAGAGATAATTTACCATGCCCAAATATCGTTGTACTCCAGAAACATCAGTAGGGGTGGGCATATCTTGTATTGCTCTCACCTTTTCAGGATCTACTTTTACACCGTTTGAAGTCAGACGATGTCCAATATAGGCCACTTCTGTCATTTTCAGTTTGAATTTGTCCAAGTTCAGCTTTATGTGTTTTGCTCTGCATCTGTCCAAAAACTGAATCATCTTCTGATCGTGATCCTTGATTGCAGATTCCATATCTTCACCCTCTCCCACTATTAGTATATCATCTGCTATTGTCTTCACTCCAGGAAGTCCTTCCAAAACCTGCATCAATTTCTGCTGGAACACTTCTGGAGCAGGTTTTAGTCCCATGGGCAATCTCAGCTATTTAAAGTGTCCAAATGGTGAAGAGAATGTTGTCAAACTTGATTCTTCAGTCAATGCCACATGCCAAAATCCATTTTTCACATCACATACAGAAAATATTTTAGACTTTGATAGATCTGGTAGAACATCATCTAATGTCGGAATTGGGTAAAGATTTCTTTTCAGTGCTTTGTTGAGTGGCTTAGGATTAATGCATATATTGCCAGATGGTTTCTGTACTATGACCAAACTGCTGATCCAATCTGTGCTCTTATGGACTGGTGCTATCATGCCTCTTCTCTGTAAATCTTGCAGTTCTACTTTCAGTGGTTGCATTAAAGCTACAGGCATTCTTCTTGTAGGTAATCTGGTAGGCTGCACGGTGTTGTCAATTTCTAGCCTATATTTACATTCAAAGCACCCATCACCTTCAAATAAATCAGCATACTTCATTTTTATGTTCTGAATATCCAAGTTGTGCTCTGCGTTTAGTTTGGGATTTGGTATATCCTGGGAAACTTCAACAGACATAATATTCTGTGACTGTACTTTTATTAAGTCCATTGCCTGAACAGCTTTTACTCCCAATAATGGTACATGGTTACCACCACGCAACATGGTAAATTCAACTCTATAACTCTTTCTGTTACTTGGGTTCCATATTTTGAGCTTACATATCCCCATCGGTTTCAGAACACTTTTGTTGTACATCACCAGTACCTTGTCAGTTGGCTCAATAGAAACCTGTTTGTTCAGCAGAGCAGATAGAATTACATTGCACCTTGCTCCACAATCCAACTGAAATCTAATGGGCTTCTCATCCACCAAGAATGTTCCATAAAGCTGCTTGACATCCTTGACTCCTGACTGCCTGACTACATTGACTTTATCTGCTGGAGGCTGCAGTTGTAGCCATGTAATGTCCTCTGCACTGTCATTGTCTGGTGTCACAGTGTGGAGCTGTCTGTACTGTTTGCCTGTTCCCTGCCTGCAGACAGCTGAGAAATGATTCTTCTTTCCACATGATCTGCAGGTTTCCCCATATGCTGGACACTTGTTTTTTTTCTCTCTCATGTCTTTTCCCACAATACTTGCAGTGGACAGTGTTTATAGAGGAGCTTGGTCCTGTCTTTCCTTTCATAGATACTGCATTTACCTTATCATCATCTTCAAGCTGTGTTTTGCCAACTCAGCAGCCCTGCAGATTTGCATGTATTTCTATAAATTCATGTCTTCCTCTCTCAGTAATCTTTCTTTTAGATGACTGCCTTTTATGCCACACACCATTCTGTCTTTCATTAGACTGTCCCTGATCTCTCTGAAGCCACATGTTGCTGACAGTCTCCTCAGCTCTGTCAGATATCTGTCCACATTTTCTCCATCCTCCTGATGTCTTGTGAAAAAGTTATATCTGTCCACTGTCTCATTCTTCTTTGGGTCACAGTGTTTATCGAATGCCTGCACAATATCTGCTAGAAGGAGGTTGTCTGTGTCTGGGAGTAAGGTGTGGGCTAATTCTCTGCCATTTTCCCCAATAAGGTAATAAAACAGCTTCACTTTTCATTTGTCATCATTGGGGGCCACTGTGAGATCCACATACAGTGTAAACTCTTCCTTCCAATGTCTCTGAGTCTGGGACAGATTACATGAAGTCACATCCAGTCTCTGAGGGGGCTTCAAGCCAGTCTCCATTTTTCAGTAATATCAGGGAATCTGTACTTACAGGTGCTGTGATCCTCTGTCCAGTCCCAGCCTCACACAAGCTCTGAGGATTTGCAGGTTCTGTGCCCAGCTGCCACCATGTTCTATTAGTTGTTTCCTGTCATGGATCACACTCTGTGGGTATCTCAAGGCTGTTTATTTCATGATGTGCAATCCTCCATTACAAGAATTCTCTTTTCACAACTACCAACAAGTTTCAAACATGACTATAGTACACACATAAACGTAGTGAGACCCCTAGAGGCCACATCATCATATAACATATTGCTACAGGAATACCCCGTTAACTCTTTCCAGATTGCTTCAATGTTCCTGAAAAAATGTTTGGAGACATTATAGGGATTTATAGCCTCATAATTATGAGAAACTCTGACTTGTTCATTTATTCTCTACCATAATTATCGGGTAGTCCACCCTATATATTTAATACTGAATTATGAGCACGCATCAATGTGTGGGATCAGACATACAACGTAACTACGAGATATGTAGGGAAGGGGTTAAAAAATTATATTCTACTATAAATAAAACAGGGGATTATAACTTACATATGGGGAAAAAAGCTATAAAAACTATTAAAGAAAATGAGGATTTCAGGGGATCCTACCTACAAATTTAAAAAGGAATTAGAAAAATTAGGAGCAGGGGGCTGCTTTCTAATAAAGAGAATTCATTTATTTTTATTTTATTGACAACCCTATAACCCCAACACACCACTCATTACCAAAAATATATAACGATAGACTCACCCCCACCCCACTAAGACCGATTGTCGCAGGACTAAGCTCTTTAAATGAACATCTGTGTATGTGTGTGGACTCCTGATTACACCCTATTGTAGTAAAGTGCCCAGGTCATCTTTAGCATTCTAGACATGTGTTGGCTTCGATACAGACGAACTTGTGGGATGACAGGTATTTATGGATTACATGAGACATTGAGTAGTTTTACACTTGTACCCCACATAAATTCTAGCTGTGTCTGAATTTTTGTATACATATACTGCATATAGTAAGGATTTATGTTCATTTACAATTTTAGCTTTACGTTACCTTCTATCATTCTTTATGTTTGATGTTTCTTATTATTTGCAATGTAAGGACACAGTAGGATAGCTACAGAGGGGCAGCTGCCCTGGGCCCCGAGCTCAGAGGAGTCCACCCTTAACTGTAACATTTGCGTTCTTTGGATTGGAATGAGTTAATTCCTTACCTAGAGGACTGCAGATGAGCTTTTCTCAATAGAGAAGCATACTGGATACTAACACTAAATACATGCTGCCCTTCGGGGTTTAAATAAACGCACAGATTTAATCTTGCATTACTAATTTTTGTATACCATATGTTTGTATTTATACCTTGTCTGTTCCTTGGTGATTAAATGTGAGTTTCATGACGTCACTGATTACATGAAGGCAGGGCCGGACTGGCCATCTGGCAATTCTGGCAAATGCTGTCTGGTCGTGGGCCGCCTTGTCTGCTACATTGTTAACAGAAGTGATGTCCTCAAGACACCCATACTGTTAACAGAGCTAGCTCCGTCACTTATCCCAGCAGGCCGCGGGCATCCCTTCTGTCTGCGGCCTGCTGGAGGCCAGCACAAAGCAGGGTATGTCAGCGGTGCAATGACGTCACTGCATCGCGCTGCCAGCATCTACTGCAAGAATGGACAGAAGAGGAGATAGACGCTGTGAAGGATGAAGAGTCTGGATTAGGTGAGTACAGGGATTTTTTTAATTTTTGGGGGGCTGTGGGGTACCATCACACTATATAGGGAGGTGTGAGTTGGACAATCATAGTATATAAGGGGTTGTGGGGTGGACCACCATAACCATACTATATAGTGTAATATTGGGGGGACCATCATACTGTATGGGGGACTGTGAGGTGGACCGTAATGCTATATAGGGGGCTATGAGGTGAATCATCTTACTATATGGGGGGATGTTGGGGTTACCATCATGCTATATGGGGGCTGTGAGGCATACCATCATAATATATAAGGAGCTGTGGGTGGACCATCATACTATGTGAGGGTGTTGAGGGAACCATCATGGCACATCAGGGGCTCTTCAAGCATGACATGGCATCCGCTATCGATTCCAGACAATTTTGCAAATTAAAAGTCAAATGGGGCGCTTTCCCTTCCAAGCCCTGCCATGCGCCCAAACAGTAGCTTTCCACCACATATGGGGTATCATCGTGCTCAGGGGAAATTGCACCACAAATTTTCTGGTGCATTTTCACCTGTTACCCTTGTTAAATTGCAAAAATCTTTTGGCTAAACTAACATTTTTGTGGGAAAAAGAAAAACTTTCATTGTTTCCTTCCACATTGCTCTAGTTCCTGTGAAGCACCTGAAGGTTCAATCAACTTATTGAATGTGGTTTTGAGCAGTTTGAGGGGTTCAGTTTTTAAAATTTTGTCACTTTTGGATATTTTCTGTGATATACGCCCCTCAAAGTCACTTCAAATGTGATGTGGTCCCTTAAAAAATTGGTTTTGTAAATGTTGTTGGAAAAATGATAAATTGCTGATCATTGTTTAACACTTCTAACTTCCTAACCAAAAAAAATTATGTTTCAAAAATTGTGCTGATGTAAAGTAGACATGAGGAGAATGTTATTTATTAACTATTTTGTGTGACATAACTCTGTTTTAAGGGCATAAAAATTTATAGTTTGAAAATTGCAAAATTTTCACCAAATTTCTGATATTTTCTGATATAAACTCAAGTCAAAGCAAACAAATTTTACCACTATCATGAAGTACGATATGTCATGAATAAAAAACACAGAATTACTGGGATACGTCAAAGTGTTCCAGAGTTATTACCACATAAAGTGACACTAGACAGAATTATAAAAATTGGCCTAGTCACAAAGGCGAAGATAGGCTATGGCATGAAAGGGCTGAGTTGCTGCTCTAGATTGTTCTAAGTGCTATTAAAGGGAAACTGTCACTAGTGTAAACCCTTCTAAGCTATCTACAGTGCCTTGAAAAACTTACACCTACAAACTTAAGTGTATTTTTATTTGGAGTTTATGTGATTTTAATTATTTAAAAATTATAAATCTGAAAATTGTGACCTGCATTTGTGTTCAGCCCAATGCGTCAATATATTGGAGGACCACCCTTTGCTGCAATTACTGCTGCAAGTATTTTGGGTTATGTCTCTACCAGCCTTGCCTATCTAGTGGCTGAAATTTTTGCCCATTCTTCTTTTTAATCTAGCTGTGCTCAGCGAGATTGGATGAAGAGTGTCTGTGAACAGCAATTTTCAAGTTGTGAAACAAATACTCAATAGGATTTCGGTCTGGATTTTGACTTGGCCATTTAAAAACTAGTATGCCTTGATTTAAACCATTTTTTAATTGTACAGGTACATCTCACAAAATTAGAATATCATCAAAAAGTTAATTTATTTTAGTTTTTCAATACAAAAAGTGAAACTCATATTTTATATATAACACCTCTGCAGTGCCACAGGTTGTTCGCCTCCATGCCGCGCCACATTGATGCAGTAATTAATGCAAAAGGAGCCCCGACCAAGTATTGAGTGCATTTACTAAACATACATTTCAGTAGGACAACATTTTGGATTTTAAAATCATTTTTTCACGTTTTTGTTATAAAGTATTCTAATTTACTGAGATAATGACTTTTGGGTTTTCATTGGCTGTAAGCCATAATCATCAACATTAACAGAAATAAACACTTGAAATAGATCTCTCTGTAATTACTCTATCTAATATACGAGTTTCACTTTTTGTATTGAAGAACTGAAATAACTTAACTTTTTGATGATATTCTAGTTTTGTGAAATGCACCTGTAGCTTTGACAGTATGTTTAGGGTTGTTATTTTTCTGCAACATAAACCTACACCCCAGTCTCAAGTCTTTTGCAGCCTCTAACTGGTTTTCCTCTAGGACTACCCTATATTTAGCTCCATCCATTTTCCCATCAACTCTGACTAGCTTCCCTGTTCCTTCAGCATAAAAGCATCCCTACAACATGATGCTGCCACCACCATGTTTGAAAGTGGGGATGGTGTTTACAGGTGTATGCACAGTGTTAGTTTTACACCACACATAGAGCTTTGTATTTAGCCAAAAAAATTCTGCTTTGATCTCATGGGATCAGAGCACCTTCTTCTACATGCTACCTACAGTGGGGAAAAAAAGTATTTAGTCAGCCACCAAATGTGCAAGTTCTCACACTTAAAAAGATGAGAGAGGCCTGTAATTGACATCATAGGTAGTCCACAACTATGAGAGTCAAAATGAGAAAACAAATCCAGAAAAACACCTTGTCTGTCACGCTGTTCTGTCTGTACCTGGTTGTCGGCGTGACAATGCATGTCTTTGCTTTAACCCTTTGCTCCTTTCCCCCTATTTGAGCTGAGATACTGCTGGCTGTTACCTGTATGGAGCCTGCTCAGTTCCCTGCTCTGCTGCGTAGCCGTGCATGTGTTGCTAGGTCTTTGCGCTGCTGCTTGACCATCCGCATGTGCGGTCCTTGGTTGCCACTGTGGAAGCTGTCCGCGGGTTGTGAGGTCATTTGCAGCTGGTGCATGACTTTCCACGTGTGTCTAGGCTTACAGATGATGCCAGGTGCTCTAAGCCTCAGTTCTTGCACTGACTGTGCTGCAATGGTTTCTGTGTGTGCTTAGGGCGTGCTCAGCCACACCTCCCCTGCTTTTATCAGGGTTAGTGTGTGTACTTGAAATGCTGTCCCCAGCCAATTGCTGAGGGGCAGATCCTTTATAAACTTCCCCTTCCCTGCTGGGCAGTGCCAGAGCTACTCACAATGCTCCTGAACTTTGCCATATGTGTTTTGTGTCTGTGTCCCTGGACCTCTGCCTTGATTCCTACTTTGTCCTGTTCCTGCACCCTGCCCTGGAGGTGGTATATCCAGGCCTGAATCCTTGATCCTGTACCTGTCCTGTACCTGACCCTATCTGAACAGTGTCTGCTGTGTTATGTTTCTGGAATCCCTCTGTGTCTTGAGCCTCGCACCCAGTGACTGAGTCTCTTGTAACCGGTGTTTCTGCTGAGCATCTACTACCCTGTGCTCTGACTACCATGCAGTGCTAGCTCCATGCAGGCCCAGCAATCCTGCGGTTCGAGCACCATCACGCTTGAGTTCCTTCCTAGGTCCGATGCCCGGAGCCTGATGACAGCAGTCTGGAACCTGATGACCGCTGGCTGGAGCCTGGAGCTTGATTACTGCATTGGTGCCTGTAGGTCGTATCGGCTGTCCGGAACCGAATGACTCCTGTCTGGTGTCTGCCGGTGACTCTGATGTCCTGATTACCATGATGTCCAGCCTATGTTCTGATGTCCTGATGTCCAGCCTGTGTCCTGATGTCCCGATGTCCTTATGTGTCCTGATGTCCAGGCTGTGTCCTGATGTCCCACCTATGTGTGCCTCTGTGATCCGTTGGTGCCTTGGGGTCCACTGGGTGGTACCCTTCTGGGAGGTGTGGATTTCGGAGCCTGGCATAGCCCTGTTTCTTCTATGTACTGTGTGACTTACTTTAGTAAACTTTACGTTCTTTATACCTGAAGTTGTTCGGTGTCATCAAGTCTAACGTGTCTTCTCTTTGTCCACTTGCTCAGTTGCCACAGTATCCCGGTTGCTGCCCTTCCCTAGTTTGGGTAGGCCTGGGTCCCCGTCTGTGGTATAGAGGGTCCATATTGCGTCCCCAGTCTGATTTGGCAACATTTATTTTGCAAATTATGTTGGAAAATAAGTATTTGGTCATTCACAAAAGTTCATCTGAATATTTTATTATATATCCTTTGTTGGCAATGACAGGGGTCAAATGTTTTCTGTAAGTCTTCACAAGGTTGGCACACACTGTTGGTGGTAAGTTGGCCTATTTCTCCATCCACATCTCCTCTAGAGCAGTGATGTTTTGGGCCTGTTGCTGGGAAACATGGACTTTCAAATCCTTCCAAACGTTTTCTGTGGGCTTGAGATCTGGAGACTGGCTAGGCCACTCCTTATGAAGCCACTCCTTCGTTGCCCTGGCAGTGTGCTTGGGATCATTATCATGCTGAAAGACCCATCCATGTTTCCTCTTTAATGCCCTTGTTAATGGAAGGAGGTTTGCACTCAAAATCTCATAATACATGGACACCCATTTACTCTTTCATGTACACGGATCAGTTGTCCTGTTCCCTCTGCAGAGAAACAGCCCCAAAGCATGATGCTGCCACCCCCATGATTCACAGTAGGTATGGTGTTCTTTGTATGCCACTCAGCATTCTGTCTCTTCCAAGCACGACGAGTTTTGTTTCCAACAAACAGTTCTACTTTGCCGCAGTGTTTTCTTTGACTGGTCTCCCTGAGGTCAATGATTGTTTTGTGATGTTGGTCTACTAGGCATTGCTCCCACCTAGTCAGAATCCTACTCCACACTGATGAGGGGCAACACCCTGAAACAGCTGTCTGTGGATGGATATCTGGCCTTGGTATTTCCCTTGTCATATCTGTAAACTCGTAAAGAGCTGGATATTGACTTAAAGGGCCACTTAATATGGTGGTAATGGTGGTTTCTGAAAGGAGCCGCTCCTTGGCTGGGTCCTTCCCTGGAGGAAGATCTGGCTAGTCCCGTGTGTGAGACTCTTAAATGAGGCTCCATGGACTTTATTTGCATATTCGTATTTCCCAGGGAGCAATGCACCTAGGATTTCACTGATTGAGCGCCTTTGCCGGCTGCCGCAGTGTTTTCTTTGACTGGCCTCCCTGAGGACAGTGATTGTTTCGTGATGTTGGTCTACTAGGCATTGCTCCCACCTAGCCAGAATCCTACTCCACACTGATGAGGGGCAACACCCTGAAACAGCTGTCTGTGGATGGATACCTGGCCTTGGTATTTCCCTTGTCATATCTGTAAACTCGTAAAGAGCTGGATATTGACTTAAAGGGCCACTTAATATGGTGGTAATGGTGGTTTCTGAAAGGAGCCGCTCCTTGGCTGGGTCCTTCCCTGGAGGAAGATCTGGCTAGTCCCGTGTGTGAGACTCTTAAATGAGGCTCCATGGACTTTATTTGCATATTCGTATTTCCCAGGGAGCAATGCACCTAGGATTTCACTGATTGAGCGCCTTTGCCGGCTGCCGCAGTGTTTTCTTTGACTGGCCTCCCTGAGGTCAGTGATTGTTTCGTGATGTTGGTCTACTAGGCATTGCTCCCACCTAGCCAGAATCCTACTCCACACTGATGAGGGGCAACACCCCGAAACAGCTGTCTGTGGATGGATACCTGGCCTTGGTATTTCCCTTGTCATATCTGTAAACTCGTAAAGAGCTCGATATTGATTTAAAGGGCCACTTAATATGGTGGTAATGGTGGTTTCCAAAAGGAGCCGCTCCTTGGCTGGGTCCTTCCCTGGAGGAAGATCTGGCTAGTCCCGTGTTTGAGACTCTTAAATGAGGCTCCACGGATTTATTTGCATATTCATATGAACCTATGCAATGTGATAGAGTTTTGTCTAAGGTGCAACGTCAGGAGTATAGAAGGCGCAATAAGCTGTGTTTTTTCTGTGGAGATGCCTCTCATATTATTTCTGTCTGCCCTAAACGAGAGAAATGTTTTGCACACACATTTGATGTGGGTGGCGTACAACCTAAGTTTCTTTTGGCAATTACTATGATCTGCTCCTTATCCACGTTTTCCACCAAGGCTTTTGTGGATTCAGGAGCGGCTTTGAATCTGATGGATTTGGATTTTGCTAAATGTTGTGGTTTTCCCATGATACCTCTGCAGATGCCTATTTCTTTGAGGGGTATTGATGCTACTCCTTTGGCAGAGAATAAACCTCAGTTTTGGACCCAGGTGATAATGCGGGTCGCCCCAGACCACCAAGAAAATTGTAGATTTTTGGTACTGCATAATTTGCATGATACTATTGTTCTGGGTTTCCCCTGGTTGCAAATCCATAATCCAGTTTTGGATTGGAAATCTGTGTCTGTGGTGAGTTGGGGCTGTCAGTATGCTCTTGGTGACACTCCTGTTTTCTCCACCTCTCCCCAGTCTCATGATGTTCCTGACTATTTGGCTGATTTTTATGATGTATTTAGTGAGAGTAAGTCTGCGTCGCTGCCTCCTCATAGGAGTTATGAATGTGCAATTGAGTTGAGGCCTGGGTGTAAATTTCCCAAGGGTCGGCTTTTCAACTTATCTGTACCTGAACACAAGGCTATGCGATCTTATATTAAGGAGTCGTTGGAGAAGGGTCATATTAGACCATCTTCTTCACCCTTAGGTGCTGGGGTTTTTTTCGTGGCTAAGAAAGATGGTTCATTAAGGCCTTGTATGGACTATCGTTCCCTTAACAAGATTACGGTTAAATATCAGTATCCGTTACCCCTGATTTATTCTCCAGAGTTAAAGGTGCCTGCTGGTTTACTAAGCTTGACCTCAGGGGGGCATATAATCTTATTCGCATCAAGCATGGAGATGAATGGAAGATGGCATTTAATACTCCGGAGGGACATTTTGAGTACATGGTGATGCCTTTTGGGCTCACTAATGCCCCTTCTGTCTTCCAATCCTTCATGAATGATATTTTCCGGGACTTTGTGGATACGTTTTTGATCATCTATTTGGATGATACTCTGATCTTTTCCAGTGATTGGGATTCTCATGTGGAACATGTTCGGACTGTGTTCCGGATTTTGAGGGAGGATTCCCTATATGTTAAGGGATCGAAATGCCTTTTTGGTGTACAGAGGATTTCATTTATGGGATTTATTTTGTCTCCGTCAACTATTGAAATGGACCCGGCCAAGGTGCGGGCCATTTATGATTGGGTTCGGCCCACTTCTTTGAAGGCTCTCCAGAAGTTTTTGGGGTTTGCTAATTTTTATCGTAAATTTATAGCTAATTTTTCTGGTATTGCCAAACCACTGACTGATATGACCAAGAAGGGCGCTGATTTGCTGAATTGGTCTCCAGAGGTTGTTTTGGCATTTCAGGAGCTGAAGCGGAGGTTCACTTCTGCTCCGGTTTTACGGCAACCTGATGTCTCACTTCCATTTCAGGTAGAGGTAGATGCTTCGGAGATTGGTGCAGGAGCTGTTTTGTCCCAAAAAGATCTGGTGACTTCCTAAAATGAATCCCTGTGCCTTCTTTTCCCGAAAGTTCTCCCCATCTGAACGCAACTATGATGTGGGGAATAGGGAATTGTTGGCCATGAAGTGGGCATTCAAGGAGTGAAGACATTGGTTGGAGGGAGCTAGACATCAAGTTGTGGTCCTCACTGACCACAAGAATTTGATTTACCTGGAGTCGGCCAAACGCTTGAATCCTAAACAGGCTAGGTGGGCCTTGTTTTTCACGTGTTTTGATTTTGTGGTCTCCTTTCTTCCGGGCACTAAGAATGTTAAGGCAGATGCCCTTTCTAGGAGTTTCTTTGCTGATTCTCCTATTGTGACCAAACCTACTACCATCCTAGGTGAGGGGGTAGTTCTTTCTGCCATCTCGCCTGATTTGAGACGTGCCCTGGAAGAATTTCAGGAGGTCAAACCTGAGCGATGTCCTATGGGAAAATTGTATGTTCCTGACCAGTGGAGGAAGAGAGTGATGTCTGAAGTTCATTGCTCCGCGTTGGCTGGTCATCCAGGTATTTTTGGTACCAGAGATTTGGTGAGTCAGTCTTTTTGGTGGCCCGCCTTATCTCGTGATGTCAGGAATTTTGTGCAGTCTTGTGGGACTTGTTCCCGGTCTAAACCCTGTTCTCGTTCTAGTGGGTCGTTGATGCCCTTGCCGGTGCCCAAGAGGCCATGGACCCATATCTCAATGGATTTTATTTATGATCTTGCTGTCTCTCAGAGAATGACTGTTATCTGGGTGATTTGTGATAGATTTTCTAAGATGGTCCATCTTGTACCACTCCCAAAGCTGCCATCTTCCTCAGAGTTGGTGCCCTTGTTTTTACAACAAGTGGTTCGGTTGCATGGGATTCCTGAGAACATTGTGTCAGACAGAGGAGTCCAGTTTGTCTCCAGATTTTGGAAAGCCTTTTGTTCCAAGCTGGGAATTCAGTTATCCTTCTCTGCGTTTCACCCACAGACCAATGGGCAGACTGAGAGAACAAACCAGACTTTGGAGTCCTATTTGAGATGTTTTATTTCTGCTGATCAGGATGATTGGGTCGCATTTTTGCCCTTGGCCGAATTCGCCCTAAATAATAGAGCTAGTTCTGCCACATTGATGTCGCCCTTTTTCTGTAACTATGGGTTTCATCCTCGATTTTCTTCAGGGCAAGTGGAATCTTCAGCCTGCCCAGGTGTTGACACTGTGGTAGAGCGAATGCAGCAGATTTGGGACCAAGTGGTGGATATGTTGTCCCTCTCTCAAGAAAAGGCCCAGCAGTTTTCCAACCGGCATATGACCATTGGTCCCTGGTTTAAAGTGGGTGATATGGTTTGGTTGTCGTCAAAAAATATCTCTATGAAGGTTGCGTCTCCAAAGTTCAAGCCAAGATTTATTGGGCCTTATAGGATTTTGGAGATTCTTAACCCGGTTTCTTTTCGATTGGCTCTTCAAGTTACGTTTAAGATCCATAACGTGTTTCATAAGTCTCTGTTGAAGAGGTTTGTTGAGCCAGTGGTTCCTATGGCGGCACCTCCTGACCCTGTGTTGGTTGAAGGTAATGTGGAATATGAGGTAGAGAAAATACTGGATTCTCGTCTGGCTAGACGGAGACTCCAGTATTTGGTCAAGTGGAAGGGTTATGGCCAGGAGGACAATTCTTGGGTCTCTGCCTCTGACATTCATGTCGATAGATTGGTTCGTGCTTTTCACCGGGCCCATCCTGATCGGCCTGGTGGCGTGGATGAGGGTTCGGTGACCCCTCCTCAAGGGGGGGGTACTGTTGTGAACTCATTTTCTGGTTTACCTCTGGCTTCTGGTGAGGGTGGTGGAGATGGCTGTGTTGACAGAGGAGTCGTGAGTTCTCCATCCGGGCTCCCTCTGGTGGTGACAGCAGGTAATGAAGCTGATCTAAATTGCAGAGACCTGCCACCTGAGGAGGAGGACTGTGAGTGGACATCAGGAGCCTCTGACTGGATTTAAGACAGCCGACTCCCTAATTTCGTGCTGGTGATTTTCTCCTGCCCTGAGGTTCTGGTTTCCAGTTCTGTTCCTGCCTTCTCAAGCTAAGTGTGCTCTGCTATTTTTCACATGAGATTTGGTCTGGTTTACTCAGTTTTTGTGGTCAGCCAGCCCCTGCTGGGGCTGTGCTGAATTTCCATTCTTATGTCTCTGTTTATGCCAGTTTGCTTTTTGTCCCTGATCAGATTGGTCTCTTTTTGCTCTGTCTTCAGAATATACCAGAGTGCTGATATAGGGAATTGAAGTCTAGTGACTTCAGGGTTTTTGTTATCAGAAAGTGTTGGACATTTTTTGGCAGGGTTTTGTGCATGATTGCAGACAGCATCTTTCCTTTCCTGTCCTTTCTAGTTAGTGTGGGCCCCATCACTTGCTCAGCCTATTTTTCTATCTGTGTTTCTGTTTTCATCTTGTCTCACTGACAATACATATTTGGGGGCTGTCTATTGCTTTGGGGTCTGCTCTGTGGCAGTTTAGATTTCCCCTTTTCTTGCTTTAGGCTTATTTAGTTCTCCTGCTGTGACGAGGTGTCTAGGATCATAGTAGGTATGCTCCAGGGCTACTGCTAGTTGTGTGGATAGGATCAGGGGTCTGCAATCCACTTAGTTACCAACCTCTCTGGTTTTCTGGGGCTTAGCTTGTTTTTGTTTTTCCTCCTCAGTGACTCATTCATAACAGCAGCCTTTGTTATGGTGGTCCCAGCTCTATGCAGATCATTCACTAGGTCCCCCTGTGAGGTTCTGGGATTTTTGTTCACTGTTCTTGTGATCATTTTGACCCCACGGAGTGAGATCTTGTATGGAGCCCCAGATCGAGGGAGATTATCAGTGGTCTTGTGTGTCTTCCATTTTTCTTATTATTGCTTCCACAGTTGATTTCATCACACCAAGCTTCTTGCCTATTACAGATTCAGTCTTCCCAGCCTGATGCAGGGCTACAATTTTGTTGTTGTGGACAGGTGTCTTTTATACTGATAAGAATTTCAAACAGGTGCCATTGCTACAGGTAATGAGTGGAGGACAGAGGAGCCGCTTAAAGAAGAAGTTACATGTCTGTAAGAGCCAGAAATCTTGCATGTTTTTAGATGACCAAATACTTATTTCCGCCATAATTTGGAAAATAAATCTTGCCAAATCAGACAAGTTGATTTTTTGGATTTGTTTTCTCATAGTTGTGGTCCATCTATGATGTCAAATACAGGCCTCTCTCACCTTTTTAAGTGGGAGGACTTGCACAATTGGTGACTAACTAAATCCTTTTTCCCCACTGTATGTCCCTTACATGGCATGTGTAAAAAGGTGCTCTGGTCAGATGAGACCAAAGTAGAAATTTTTAGTCTAAATGCATAGAGCTCTGTGACAGAAAACTAACACTGCACATCACACTGTAAACAGCATTCCCACCATCAGATATGGTGATGGCAGCACCATGCTGTTGGGATGGTTTTTTTCAACAGGTAGAGGGAAGCTGGTCAGAGTTGATGAGAAAATGAGACTGGGGCATGGATTCACCTTCCAGCAGAACAACAATCAAAGATCAAAGTAAATTCATGTGCTTTAATGGCCAAGTCAAAGTCCAGACCTAAATCCGATTGGGAATTTGTGGCAAGACTTGAAAAATTGCTGTTCACAGATGCTTTCCATCCAATCTCACTAAGCTAGGACTAGTTTGCAAAGAAGAATGGGCAAGATCCACAGGTAAAGATTGCACATGCTTTTTTAGTGCATTTCCTTTGAAAGATAAGAAGGTAGTTGCAACTCAACTCTCCTGACTCAAGTACTGGCCTCTCAGTACTCTTCCAGCTGTGGCCTTTATTCTTCTATGCATCTGGCTACTATAGTAACCTGGTGCACTCCACTGATTTTTGCTTCTTAGCATTATAGGTCACTCAGGCACCTAGCCGCCTGAGGAATATTCAGTAAAGTGGCGTATATGCCACTTCTACGGTCTGCTTCCTTGTGTAAACTCTGCTACTTCGCTACTTGTGAATCTTCTGACAAACTCTGACATATTACTGGGCACTGTTTCATCACAAGTGTGTCTCCTGGCATACCCAGCTTTGCCATGCTGCTAAGCTCTGATACACTGATTCTTCACCGTCCCCTGACCTACCAAAGTGTGCTGATCTGCTCAGTCAACTCTGTTTCATCTCTACCAAATACCCTGACCTACGTGACTCTGCTATTTCTAGGAAACTCCTTTATCCTCTACCGCCAACATTACTCCAATTGCAGTCAAGATTCTACAGTATTTGTTCCAAAATCTGCTACCTAACCTCTACAGCCTCAGGTTCTTCTACAGCCTTTCTTTCTCTATTCAAATTTCCTCACCCAACCAATATGATCTGCCCATGCTACATTCCATCTGCTCATCCAAACCAAGAGTTTTAGGGATCCACCTAACCAGGTAAGACCTAACAATAGTACTGTATGAGTCAGAGACAAACCCAAGGAGACTACAAGTATGAGACTCGTAGTAAAGTGGCACAGGGGAGTCAGAGGGGCGGTGAGGAAGCTCTACTAGATGCAGGAAATGGGTTCTGGTACTGGACACCCACCATATGGATTGCTACAGAAGGTCTCTATGTGGAGCCCAGTATCAAACGGAAATGAAAGTCAGGATTTGTAAAAAGAAAAATGTTTTACAAAAATACAAATGCCAAAAACACGAGCTCTGTCTCCACCTATTCAAATACAGCTGTAGGTCACATCCTATCAACTTTACTTGAAAGATGATATTAAAGTGGTATGATATATAAATTGTTTAAAAATAATTAAAAATGGCAGCGTTATAGTAAGAATATTTAATCAGACTTTCTGCAGTTTTTGCCTAAAGCAGACTTCATAGGAAGATAGGAAAATGGAAAAATAACTTCACAAATAATCATTTAATTTTTTCAGTTATTCATAAAGTAAAAGATCCCTTTTAGAGCCAATAGAGAGAATAGTATTCCCCTGGCATAGTTTTATTGATGATCGCTCACCAGGCATTTTGTATCTTAAGTCAAATTGAAGCTGCTACCATGTAAAAACTATTGTCTATTGTCAACACAATCGCTACTTCATGGAATATGCAGCAAGCGCTTTAGTGACATGTCAATTTAGGACTTTTCAGAATGAAAGCTGCTATACTGACCTATTTCTTTTTAGTATGAGAGCGTGAAACACCTGCTTATCCTCCCCTCCGATGACTCCAAGTTTTGCTTATCTCAAATGTTTGCAGCCACTATTAGTCATCACAGTTTCTCGTCATTGCTGGTAGTGCCACAAGTTTCCATCTTTACCGGTAAGCCCCCCATATACTCTGCTTACAACCAAGGTAATCATCCAATTAAATTACACAAAAATTACCAGGTATATGAATGTAATCACATTTAGTTTGGAGTCACACAAACGTTTTCTCCATTCCTGAGAAAAACTGTTTGATTATTCTGATCAGACATTGATCAGAGTGGCATTAGTTTTTCTTTGACATAGAGAGAGAAAAAAAAAAGGTTCTCCAGTCGCCACCTCTTCCATTTTTTCAGTCCATGAAAATAGATCTGCACTCGGATTAAATCCGAGTACATTCCAATGTTTTCAATGGACCCATAGACTTGCATGGCCGATTTTGATCCAACACTTAGATCAAAATCGGGCATATCACCAATTTTTCCAAGGACCACTTGGCCACAGGAAAAAATCAAACATGTGCACAGCCTCTTCACACACAGTGTAGGACAGACTAAGTGCAACATAAAGGGATGAGGGGAAGCGGGACCCAACATTAGGGAAGTGGGGAGTGTAGACCCCTAGACAGATCTAGCCTTACCCTGCCTGTCCTATAGTCCGTATATAGAGTCTACACCTATCGCCGAGAAGGATATCTAATTCCTTCCTGACCCTGGCGATAAGTCCTGCACCAGGGTGGACAGGATGCACTAGTCAATCCTCACTACCACTAAAGACAACTGAGATAGACAAATGAAACAAGTGAACACTTACCTTGAGCAAACTCAGAGAGAAACACCCACGTCCTCCCAACTCCAAAAAGTGTGGCACCAATATTAATGTCGACAGTAGAAGATTTAGCTCCATCCATGTGTGTGTGAATAATTTAATAAGTTAGGAAGTGAACAGTTTAATCACTGTGACTCGTTTTCTGGACATGTAAAATAATCCCTTGAAATTTTAAGGGGTTTTCCCACCTTGGACATGTATGGCATATCTGTCTAATATCCAATTAAGGTCTGATAGGTGTGGGTCACATCCATGGTACATTATTCTATGTGGCAAACAGGGGTTCCTTGTCTCCCAATGCACACGTTAAGGTGATCAATGGGGTATGAGAAGGGAGCTCATTGCAAGACCATGCATGTTATTGTTTTTCTGCATTTACTTCTATGGAAGTTACAAAAACAGGTAAACAATTTTCAGAAGTCCTGGAAAATTCCTGAAAGAGATGCCATGCTTGAATCCCATAGAAAATATTTTATGGGATTTGGAGAAGGCAGTTGCATTAAGAAAATCCAAGAACATTAGTGACCTGGAGGTCATTTCTTATGATTAATGGGCTAAGATTCCTCAAGAACACTGCAGAAGCTGATGTCCGGCTATGCATCACATTTAAAACCTGAAATAAAAACAATGAGCCAATACCCTGCAATAAGTAAATAACTAGTAGTAGTATATGTACATAACATAGGGTACTTGACACTATTTTGATTTTAAAAAAAAGCATAAAAGTCATCCCACTTTAACAAGGTGTACTCAATCAGGATGGTCCCTAACTCTAGTATCTCACCTCACTATTTGCTGGTAGGGCTCAAAATAGATGGGGCACAGAGCAGGAGGACCTAAACATGACTGTTTTACAATCTATATAGCTGTCACAAGTCTATATAGCGGCAGGTATCAAACGGGTAACTTTTCTCCTTGTGGTGAGTTACATGCCGGTCTGGCACATCAGTGGGAGGAGGCTTAAGAGCCACGCAATGGTCCTCTGGGAAATTAAATATTCAAATCTCCTCTTCATAAAGAAGACTAGAACTCTAGTGGCACCTACTGGACGTAGAAATCCTAAAAGCCAATATCGACCCTTCAAACAGTTTTGCCACATGACTTCGATAAAATGCTAAAATTCATATTAGAATCTCAATTTGCAGACGCAGACACAGTGTTTTGTGGTTTTACCTCTCGTCAGTGCGCAGTATTATATCTGGTTAGGCTAGGCTAGAGTCTTCTGACTGGGATCTAATGGGTAACGTTTCTCCATTGGCAGGTGTCAGTAGCGTAGCTACCAGGAGCAAAGAGGGCGGTTCAGAGGGGCCAACCTGAAGCTCCACTACCATTAACTGTATCAGTGTATTGAGCTGTGTTGACTAGTTAAGTTGTGCAGTAGAGCAGGGAGACATGATTTCGAAGGATGCATTTTAAGGGGTACAAATGTTCAGTCATCACAGAGGTGCTGCACCTCATCTAGAAGTGTGGTATTCCGCTCTCAGGTAAGGAGGGGGCCACTACTCAGAACTCAGACACTTGCATCTAACACCAGATCTCTCCAGGCTAGGGAGGGACTAGGCAGAGGGTGTGGGTGGAGAAAGCAGCAGGGGGAGAACTGTAGGAAGTGAGAGTGAGAGGAGTGAGCTAGTTGGAGCTGGGGACTTGAACAGTGAGGAGCTCATTCCTGGACCAGCAGACAGTAGATTGAGAGAAAGGAAAGACAGAAGAACAGAAAGATAAGCTTCAGTGAAAGAGAGGAAGAAGGGGTCCTAGGGGCACGGGTAGTGAGGAATCCACCCGTGGGCCCATATCCATGCTGACCGTAGTCGGGTGGAGGGACCAGGTTACAGTAGGGGACTGGCCCCAGACTAGTGGAGAAACTAAGGACTCAGCTAGCTAACCGGAGGTTGCAGTATCTGCATGTGCTGCAGCCACATCCAACACATTCGCTGAAAAGGCAACCAGATAGGATCAAGGGGACCTAGAGCACATCGCCCAACATGATCCAGGGCTGCTGGCTTGGGACACTGTGTGTGAAGGCGCAGGCAGGAGAGGAGGGAGCCAGTGCAGTGAGACAGCCAGGAAAGGAACATCTAAAGGGGGTTCTGACACGGTGTACCCCAAATTTCCTGAGAGCTGGCTGAATCAACGACCCGGAGGACACAGCACCCTGGCTGTGGATTGTAACTGGAAGAACTGTGAGTAAAAGTGTGAAGACTGCACTCCACTGTGTCCTCTGACTTATTTACAGTGTCACCTGCCTTGCACCACGACAACCACCATCATCACATTTATCAGTATATCTGCCCTGAGGCTTAGTTCTACCTGTGGAGAGCTGTAGCAACTCTGCTACATCACCAACAGCCCCAGCGGTCGCTTTTGCAGCATCGGCTATCACCTTCCTTGCCGAACACCATGGGTGGCGTCACAAATCATCCCCATCTTTATTCCCTAAAATCATCATTTTCTTTCATTTCATTGCACGCCCAAGGCTACGGACCGGGTCACTACTGCCGTGACGTCCCCTATAAGAACTGACCGGCCTGGTACCGAGTAACCCTGGCCCTAGGGGGCGCTGCAAACTTGGCCTCACAAACATGATGTGCCGACCCGGTAAACCGGGTCCCGTGCGCCTAAAGACTGTAAAAAGACTGTGACAAGACATGCCATATTTATGCAAATGGGAGTGCTGAAGCTGCCCATAGTGGGCTGAGTTATTGAAAGACGCAAACATCATGCCCGCCCATTGTGGATACTTGTATACTATCAGAACAGGAGGATCCGTCTCCTGGTCTGGGATGGCGGGAAAGAAGAAAGAACCGCCCACGAAGGAGAGCGCGGGAACTACACGTGGGCGCAACAGGGAACAACCCGGCAAGCAAAATTGCGTGCGGTGGTGACCCGGAGTGTGGCGTGGAAGCAGAGGACTCCCCCAGCCAACGGGATGAAAACTCTGTCCAGCTGCCTACCGTGGACCCAGAGTTCCTTGGAGCGGAGGTGGAGGAGCTGAGCCACCAGCTCCTGCGATCGTAGATCACCGCTGTGTCGGCGTGGAAGGAGGCCCTATTGGAGAAATTGTGCGAGCTGCCTTGTAACCAGCATCCCCGACCCCAGCGGAGGAGGAGTCCGGCATCAGAGAAACATCAGATGCAGGTACTGTAACCAATCCTGCCCCGGTGGCCGAGGAGACCCTAGTAGGCCCATTAAAACCCCCGCCAGCCCTCAAACCTGGCCGGACGTGTAGATATATCTAGCCTGGGACCGGATGGCAGACACCGGGAACCTATTGGCAGTTCCACTGCAGCCTGAACTTATGCCCCGGCTGTCCTGGAAAAAAAGTAAAGAAATGGCAGAAAGTGATGTAAATAGTTAAGTAACTTGATTAGGTTTTGTTAAGGATAATGTGAATAGGCCTTGTTGATTAAAAAAAGACACTGTGGTCATGGACAGTGAATGGCCAGAACTTGTTTTGTATATAGTTAGCTCTATATGTGCTCCTTATTGGTTTTACAGAAGACCTGTAGAGCACAAGTGGGGCACTCTACATTTTACAGCAGACCACAGAACAAAAACCATCTGGCGTGGCCGAAAATGGTCCATCAAGTTGAATAGCTATGCCCAGTAGCCACACCCTGGGTCTGCATTGGGGGTTTGAGATGGGTTCCCCCATGTTGCACTAAAAGAACACTCAGGTTCGGAATTTTACTGAACCCTGTTGAACTTGATGCGGAAAAGTTCTTATTGATAAGAAAGTTATATTTAATATCTCTAGTAAATTTTCGATCTACGGTAAAGCTATATTTCATATTCCTAGAAAGGTTATTTATAGTAAAGCTAAGCTGCAAAGTTTCTAATAATATTAAAGCTATAATTGTATTTCTATAGTAGCTATATGTAATATTGTAGTGAAAAGTCCCTCCCATAAAGGGAAGAAGAGTTACTTGTTTAAATGCTTGACTGTTATGCCCGTTGTAATGCATTACCATCATGGAAACCTTCAAGAAGAACCTGTAGACCCACCTATTCCGACAAGCCTACAGCCTGCAATGATCCTCGGTCTACTGAACCACCGCACGACCTGCTCTACCCTCTCCTACTGTATCCTCCCCATCCCTGTAAACTGTGAGCCCTCGTGGGAAGGGTCCCCTCTCCTTATGTACTTGTGTGTCTCTTGTCTTACACATGTTTATTATACTTGTCTATATTTCCCCTTTTCACATGTAAAGCGCCATGGAATAAATGGCCCTATATAAATGCATAACAATAATAATAATAATTACCCAAAAATATTTTTTGTATGCTTTAACACCTGTTTGCTCTGTTCCAGCGCAAGGACATGCTGTGTTTAACGCGGGGTATGTGGCGCCCCTGAGGGTTCAGTTACCACAGAGGTACTGTACCTCATCCAGAGGTGTGGTATTCCACTCTCAGGTTAGGAGGGGGCCACTACCCTGAACTCAGACACTTGCATCCAACACCAGATCTCTCCAGGCTAGGGAGGGACTAGGCAGAGGGTGTGGGTGGAGAAAGCAGCAGTGGGAGAACTGAAGGAAGTGAGAGTGAGAGGAGTGAGTTAGTTGGAGCTGGGGACTTGAGCAGTGAGGAGCTCATTCCTGGACCAGCAGACAGTAGAAAGAGAGAAAGGAAAGACAGAAGAACAGAAAGATAAGCTTCAGTGGAAGAGAGGAAGAAGGTGTCCTAGGGGCACGAGAAGTGAGGAATCCACCCGTGGGTCTGTATCTACGCCAACTGTAGTGGGTGGAGGGACCAAGTCGCAGTAGGGGACCGGCACCAGACTAGTAGAGATACTAAGGACTCAGCTAGCTAACCGGAGATTGCAGTATATGCATGTGCTGCAGCTACATCCAACACATTCACTAAAAAAGCAGCCGGATAGGTTCAAGGGGACCTAGAACACATCGCCCAACAAGATTCGGGGCTGCTGGCTTAGCCTGTATGTGAAGGCGCAGGGCAGGAGAGGAGGGAGCCAGTGCAGTGAGACAGCCAGGAAAGGAACATCTGAATGGGGTTCTGACACGGTGTACCCCAAATTACCTGAGAGCTGGCTGAATCAACGACCTGGAGGACACAGCACCCTGGCTTTCGATTGTAACTGGAAGAACTCTGAGTAAAAGTGTGAAGACTACACTCCACTGTGTCCTCTGACTTATTTACAGCGTCACCTGCCTTGCACCACCACTACAACTACCATCACATTTATCATTATAACTGCCCTGGGGCTTAGCTCTACCTGTGGAGAGCTGTAACAACTCTGCTGCATCACCAACAGCCCCAGCGGTTGCTTTTGCAGCGTCAGCTATCACCTTCCTTGCCGAACACCATAGGTGGTGTCAGGAATCATCCCCATCTTTATTCCCTAAAATCATAATTTTCTTTATTTTCATTGCACGCCCAGGGCTACAGACAGGGTTACTGCTGCCATGACATCCCCTTTAAGAACTGATGGGCCCGGTACCGAGTAACCCCGGCCCTAGGGGGCGCTGCAAACTCATGGGCATTATTATGTGTGACAGTAAGAGGAGCCCTGTTATTGTGCCAAACAGCAGGTGCAGTGAAAGGGACACAAATGGTAGCTCAGTATTGGGGTGACAGAAGAATGAGGCATTTGTGCAGGAAATGTGAGAAGTCAAATGTGTCTTTGTTGCGGTCTTTGCAGACAAGTCTTGGATGGAGGAAGTTGTCATGACTGTCAGGGCAAGATTGAAAAGACGGGAAAAATGAGTAACTCCATCAGAAAGAACGTCAGCTGTAAGTCACTATCTGTAACCGTACTGTAATCTCTTACATGTTCTGCAGGACTGGTGACAACCAGTTATTGTATGGTGGTAATATCGGTGTTGGTCTTTGTGTAGATTTATTTCCAGTAACAGCCCGGTCATCTGCAGAGGTTCCAATATACATACTATTAGGGTGTGCCACCATGGTTGTAATCAGGGTTACTTACTAAGGGGCCAACTCTGATATTTCGTTCCACCCCATTTCCACCGACCTGAACCCCTACCTATGCTTCTGGCCGGTGTGAAACAGTCAGGACTAGGTCCTACTCTGCTTTGAAGATGGCACATAATGATGAGAGATACTAGCGTTAGGGACTAGTGATGGGAGAACCCCTGGATGCTCGGATCCTACGGGTTCGGCCAAACATTTACAAAAGTTTGATTCGGGTATCAGAACAGTACCCAAACCCAAACCCGGACCCCATTCAGATGAATGGGGGATCCAAACATCCGTTGTTTGCCACACTGTCATCTCCTTCTACTATTAGTACTGCTTGAATCTGATATAAACATTGACACATGGTGCATGTCTAGTTTAGCTGTCTACTTATGGCGTTGTTTTGTGTCCAGGCTTGGACTGGCCCACAGGAGAAAAGGAGAATCTTCCGGTGGGCCCCGGTGCAAGACTGGACCACCACCCTCTTATGTGAGCAGCACTTGGCACAATATACTTGAATCACTATGTACAGACAATGGTGACTAGTCATCTGGCAATTCTGGCAAATGCCAGAAGGGCCTGTCTGGTCGTGGGCCACCTTGTCTGCTACAGAGGGGAAAAAAGAATTTAGTCAGCCACCAATTGTGCAAGTTCTGCCACTTAAAAAGATGAGAGA
Source organism: Dendrobates tinctorius (assembly GCF_039654945.1). Taxonomy (NCBI): domain Eukaryota; kingdom Metazoa; phylum Chordata; class Amphibia; order Anura; family Dendrobatidae; genus Dendrobates; species Dendrobates tinctorius. The sequence continues at coordinate 32,977,067 of NW_027361697.1, forward strand.
GGCCTGTAATTGACATCATAGGTAGACCACAACTATGAGAGTCAAATGAGAAAACAAATGCTTAAAATCACCATGTCTGATTTGGCAAGATTTATTTTTCAAATTATGGTAGAACATAAGTATTTGGTCACTAACAAAAGTTCACCTCAATATTTTACTATATATCTTTTGTTGGCAATGACAGAGGTCAAACGTTTTCTGTAAGTCTTCACAAGGTTGGCCCATTCCTCCATGCAGATCTCCTCTAGAGCAGTGATGTTTTGGGCCTGTCGCTGGGCAACATGCACTTTCAAATCCCTCCAAAGGTTTTCTATGGGGTTTAGAGCTGGAGATTGGCTAGGCCACTCCAGGATCTTCATATGTTTCTTACGAAGCTACTCATTAGTTGCCCTGGCAGTGTGCTTGGGATCATTATCTAGCGGAAAAACCCATCCATGTTTCATCTTCAATGCTCTTGCTGAGGAGGTTTGCACTCAAAATCTCACAATACATGGCCCCATTCATTCTTTCATGTACACGGATGAGTCTTCGATGTCCCTTTGCAGAGAAACAACCCCAAAGCATGATGTTGCCACCTCCACGCTTCACAGTAGGTATGGTGTTCTTTGGATGCCATTCAGCATTCTGTCTCCTCCAAACACGACAAGTTTTGTTTCCACCAAACAGTTCTATTTTGATTTTATCAGACGATATGACATACTCCTAATACTCTTCTGGATAATTCAAATGCTCTCTAGCAAACTTCAGATTGGCCCTGACGTGTACTGGCTTAAGCAGGGGGACACGTCTGGCACTGCAGGATCTGAGTCCCTGGCAGCGTAGTGTTTTACTGATGGTAACCTTTGTTACGGTGGTCCCAGCTCTATGTAGGTCATTCACTAGGTCTCCCCGTGGGGTTCTGGGATTTTTGCTCACCGTTCTTGTGATCATTTTGACCCCACGGGGTGAGATCTTGCGTGGAGCCCCAGATCGAGGGAGATTATCAATGGTCTTGTAAATCTTCCATTTTCTTATTACTGCTCCCACAGTTGATTTCATCACACCAAGCTGCTTGCCTATTGCAGATTCAGTCTTCCCAGCCTGGTGTAGGGCTACAATTTTGTTTCTGGTGTCCCTCAAAAGCTCTTTTAGTCTTCACCATAGTGGAGTTTGGAGTGTGACTGTTTGAGGTTGTGGACAGGTGTCTTTTATACTGATAACAAGTTCAAACAGGTGCCATTACTACAGGTAATGAGTGGAGGACAGAGGAGCCTCTTAAAGAAGAAGTTACAGGTCTGTGAGAGCCAGAAATATTGCATGTTTTTAGTTGACCAAATACTTATTTTCCACCATAATTTACAAAATAAATGTTGATTTTCTGGATTTGTTTTCTCAAATACCTAAGCAGGCCACGGGTATCATTAGAAATATTGGTCTTGTAGTAAATCTTACTTTCCTCCATCAGGGTAATATTAGTAATACATCCCATCTAGTGCTTGGGGACAGTGACAGCATGGGCCTGTGTGATTCCAAATGCCAGGGCTGAATTTCAGTCCCTGTCTGTACCTGTACCCAGTTCATTTTTATATAAACTTGTGATTGAGGATAATGTCACATTTGCATGTAGCTGAAAAGTGGGGCCCTGGAGTTGGTTACTGGAGGACCCTTGGCATCCCAGTCCGACACTGTTTGTGTCTATTATGATCTTAAAGTAAAAGAACAGAATAATCCAGCTCACCACACTGCCTTGCGGGTAGGATCCAAATCATGCGCACGGATTTGACTAGGCAGTCAATCAATAGTAGAAAAAAGGGAAGAAAGTTCCAGCGCCAGGAATGGAAAATTAAAAATCCATTTTATTGTGCCAATGCATATTAAAATTCCAGCAGGTACAGCATATCAGTCGGATGACTGCAGAACAACGCGTTTCGACGCCTCAGGTCTTAATCATGTTTAAGACCTGAGGCGTCGAAACGCGTTGTTCTGCAGTCATCCGACTGGATTTTTAATTTTCCATTCCTGGCGCTGGAACTTTCTTCCCTTTTTTCTATTATGATCTTACTACTCTTTATTCTGTTTACCTGGACTATTGATTTAATAGAGATGTTCTCTTAGATAATTATGCACAATCCTATTTTTATGTGTGCTAGCCATCTATTATATCTATTTACTTACTCAGGATAGTACACGCCTATGTAATAGTAGGGTAATTTGATCGATTTGCTACTGTCGTCTGTCTATTACTACTATTATCATGAAGCCAACAGCCAATATAGCATTTACGGATATTCGTGAAAGACAATAGAACCCTTCTCAACTAATGAATAAACCAAATTAAAGTCCAGATTATAAAGACTTAAAAAGTTTTTATTAATTACACAATAAAAGAAAAACCAGACAAATAGGACATAATACAATGCCATAAAATGTCATAATGTAAGAAGGTAGTTACATAGTAAACACATAAGCCATGAGTAAATATGGTGATCATAGAAATTCCATCCGCAAAAAAGTGCATATAGTGAACAGACACAGAGTATAAAAACTAAAATAAAGTGCATAGGAAATGTAATAAGATCATAGATACCCGTGATCAATGGCTCAATGCGTCTCCAGCTCCCTCCAACGTACGTTTCGCCTACCGTGGCTTCTTACATTATGACATTTTATGGTATTGTATTATGTCCTATTTGTCTGGTTTTTCTTTTATTGTGTAATTAATAAAAACTTTTTAAGTCTTTATAATCTGGACTTTAATTTGGTTTATTCATTAGTTGAGAAGGTTTCTACTATTATCATGAATCAATAACATTTTTTGTATAGTTTGGATCCCAGTATCTCTAGGTTCTAATGTGTCTTCAGTGTATTTGTCTTAGAGGACTATCATATGCTCCACAACTGTGTAGAAAGTATATCCTCTTGAAGTACAGTCACCTAAATATACATATCACAACTTCAAAAAGGTAAGTGGTTTCTGAAAACATAATGCATATTGTGGCGATAGATAGTCATGTCTTGGATCTTCTCTTGATGCTTAGACACAGTTTAACCAGACAGAAATTCTCAGTGAGGTATGTGGTTACAGCTTCTTACACCGCTGACATCTCCTGTGAACATCAAGTTTTGCAGACTGATTTGCTCGGGTCATGTAAACTGAATACCACTTAATCACAAAGTCTCTCGGCATCCCAACATATAAAATATTCTAGCCAATCATCACCCAAGAAACTGTTTATTGAGGTTTCAAGTGCAAAGCGGGTCACGGCAGTGTCTATCTGAGTGTTTCTGAACAGGCCGTGTCTGCGGTGGTCTTAGCAAAAAATGTACTGCTGTGTTTAAAGGGCAGTAGCATTTCTCAGAATCACCCACTGCTTCCTATGAAGGTAATGTATAACCAATGACTGCTTGCAGGTATATACTTTTGCAGCACAAGGTTGCTAATGAGATTTTTGAGCCAGTGGAATTTTCTATCTATACATTTGCATGCTCCATAAATAGCATGTGGCCCTGGGCATTGTAAGCGTTAGCGCAAGTCTGAAAGAGTAAATGAGGTTCCCATTATAGTAGCAGTGATATTGCAAAACATATCAATAATCCTACATGTTACTAAGGAGTTGAGGGGAGAGTCATGAGCCCCTATACACATTTCACTGTCTGCGAATCCCATAGATGTCGATGGATTCAGCCAACGTTAGGCTATTTAGTCTACAGTCTTAAGATGACTCTATCAGTAGACTCAACCTTCTGCCATACTACATATATAAACATAAAGGTCTGTGAAACTAAGGCCCATTTAAACTTTTATGTCTTCTATCTGTTGCTGCACTCTCAATAAATTAGCATTTTAAATTCTACACAAACATGGCATTAAGCCAACAAGCTACTGCTACCCCAGGTTGCTTTCCCACCCAATGTCAGCTTCCTAAGCTTGATTGTTAGCTCATTGTGTGACATCAGGAGCCAGGAAAGGAAATCAGAGAGTGAGCTATTAATCAGTCTAGTTCTGGGGGAGAAAATAACCTCAGGAAGCAAAGACTTGTTAAGAGCTTTATCACTCCCAGAGCACTTAATGCTTCATTTGATTGTGAAATAAAACACTAACTATTCAGGAATGCAGCAACAGATAGAAAATATGCATGTCTATGTATGTCGTTTGGAGGCATGAAATGGAAGGTACAGTAAAATGGTGCAGAAGAAAAAAAAAATCTGACTTTTTTTTGGTGATTTCATTGTTGTTGTTTTTTTTTTTTTTTTACACCATCCATTAGGCAGCAGAAATTACCTAGCAGCAGGATTCTCAAGATCTCTACAATTCTAGAGAACCGACTCTTACATAGTTTTGTTTTTATATTTTAAAACAAATTCAGAGCTTTGTGAAAAAAAGAAAGGAATTGATGCGCGATGAGCTGTAGTTTTTCTTGATAGCATCCTGTGGTAGTTTTGATGTTATGATTACTTTGTATTGCACTTTTTGTGGAAAGTGCGGTGACCAAAACATGTAAAATCTAGTGTAACGCTTTTTTTCTTTGATTCACCTTATGAAATAAATACATAGATATTTTATTAGTTATTATACACACAGCAATATCAATTTATTTTTTCATTTTATTACTTAAGATGCTGCGTTTCTGTGCGTTCGGAGGGCACGTCAAAACGACACATCTGCATACATCTGCATGCCCTGCGTACCCAATATTAAAGATAGGTATGCAGGACGCATGCAGAAGTAGGCGGAGCTAAACAGAAGAAGTGTGCGGAAGTAGGTGGAGCTTAACAGAGGAAGTACGCAGCCCTCCACAGCTCGGGCAAATGCTAATGTGAACCCGGCCTTAGACAATGGCAGTGTGTACAGTATTTACAAGCAGGTTTAAAGGATAAGGCCCAAAGAGTTGTCATCTTTCCCACAGGTACCGGATACAACTTTAGCTCTGTTTCTTGGGATAGGTGGCATATTCCCCTTTCTGGCTTTCCTAGCTAAACCTTTGTGGATCTTCCTCACCTCTAACAGCATTTCTGGATTGTGACACCTTCCGCCCCATGTAGTCTGAGTCCATCCTTTCATCTAGCATCGCAAGCTGAGTGTATCCCTAGCCCCTGACATCTACCTCGAAGTTGCCCTTGGCCTTTAGACGGAATCACATGGAAGGTATTTACTGCAATCTGCTGTCCCGCATATTGAGCTCATGTCATCCCTAGCAGCCCACTATTCCTGACGCATATGCACTCCTGCCCTCCTATTAATTGATCTATCACTTCCTGTCTCTGTCTCTATCACTCAGTTCCCCCCTCCAATCTAGGATGGCCACTACAGTTAACCCTATCCCAGCTAACTGCAGCCCCATGGGGTATTCTACCTGAGCCACATGCAAGCACATAAAACATATTTAACCCTTGAGGGGTCTGCAAGCAATCCATGAGCTTCCACCACCGTTACATGTGTTTAAGGGAGCTGCATTATACTGTGTGTGTGAAGGGTTGTATTATAGTCAATGAGGGGGCTGTATTATATTCTTTGAGGGGCTGTTGCATTATACTCTGTTACTTCCCTGGAGTGCCCAGAAATACAAGAGGTTCAATGCTCAGAAACATGGCCAAGGTAAGGAAGGCTGAAACTCGACCACCACTGAGTAAGACACAGAAGGTGAAACATCAAGACTGGGCCAAGAAATGGTTAGTCAAGCAGTGGAGACTTCGATGAATGTGATGGCGTGTTGTCCCACATAAAAATCATGGTTTTCTTCAAAGATGCAGGATTTTTCCTCTTCTACTGTTTGAAGAAAGTGTCTTTTAAAAATTGGTACTAGGATTTGGAGTTGATTTTGAGTCCATCTTCAACCCAAAAAGATCCAACTAGCTCATCTTTATTAATGCCAGCCCATAGCAGGTCCACACCTCCACCTTGCATCTGAGCCAAAATGGAAGTCTGTGCCTGTTACTGATCCAGCCATAGGCCCATCCATCTGGGCCAAGAGTTACTATTGTCTCATTAGTAGGGATGAGCGAACCGGAAATATAAAGTTCTGGGTCCGAACCAGATACCTAGTGTCCAGTACTGAATCCTGAAAACAGACTTTTTACTGTACGTCTGATTTCCTGTTCAAGTTCGCCAGTCTAATAAAGCTTGTTGAAAGGCTATTGCGCAGCCAATCAACAAGCTTTTAGACTGTGAGCACTTCCGCAGTCTTCACAACCATGCCAAGTGATTGGCTGGTGCACCACGTTTCCCGGCCTGTATAAAGGCTGGATCACAAGTACTGCCACCATTCTCCTCTTATTACTGTAGATATAGGACACAGCTGGAGTGAGAGACAAATTCTGACTGTGCACTCTGCTAAAAAGCTTCTGTTTATAATCTGCAACCCATGTCTGTGGGAGTCCTGTGCGAAACGCTGCCATGTTTACTCTGCACCTCACCTGTGGGAGTACTGTGCCTTTAGCTGCTGTGTGTACTCTGCACCCCACATCTCTAAGAGTACTGTTCCTGTAAGCCACTGTGTGCAATCTGACCCTCCAAATGTGATAGTACTGTTCCTTTAAGCTGATGTGTGCACTCTGCAATCCCTGCCTGTGTGAGTACTGCAACCTTAAGCCGCTGTATGTTCTCTGCAAACCCCGCCTGTGGGAATACTGTTCCTTTATGCCACTGTGTGTTTTCTAGTAGTGTTGCAGATAAATAATTGGCATCCATCTCATTGACATTTGTAGTTGAAACAAATAATTTTTTGCACCGCTGTGTGTTTTCTAGTAGTGTGACAAATAAATAAATCTACTCTTCCGCCATCTCTTTGCAAGTAACGTGCATAAAAGCCACCTTCAAAAATGAGGAGAAAATCAAATAGAGGACATGGCCGTGGTGGTGCTGGTGTAGATGGTGATGCAGGGACAGGATGTGGTAATCGTTCTGAAACTGCTATATGACCAAATACAACACCTTCCTCTGGTTTATGCAGGCAACAGGAAATTATCCGTCCTTTAATAGGCCCGAATATGGTAAGGCCACAAGATGTTGAAAAGGTGTTAGAATGGATGGATGAGAGTGGCTCCAATTCATTCTCATTATCTTCCACCTGGTTCACTGCAGAAGATGCACAGTTGACACCTGGGGATCATCTGTCTTCCCCCTCACCCCCTTGTTAATCAGCCAAGCAGTCTGAGTCCCAAGTCATGCAGCAGTCTCTTCTGCTTTTTGATTACTCCATTGACTTAGGTTCCATGACCCATTCACCTGGCACTGCCCCAGAAGTGGAAGAGACTAAGTGCACTGAGGCCCAACCACTTGTTATGTTGAAGGATGAATACATGGGAGGACTAGACCACAGCAGCTCATGACGAAACTCAGTTGCCAACTGTAACGTCTTTCTGTAGTATGCAGACAGACAAGAAGGGCAGGGTTGAGGAGTTGGTGGAAGATGATGTGGAGGATGATGAGGTCCTAGACCCGATGGAGTGGAGACCATCCTTGTGACGTGCACAGTTCAGAGGAACTATCGCAGTAGCACAGCAAAAGAGGGACAACGGGAGCCCCTAGCCAGTACATTGGATGCTACTGCCCATGGCACTGCTGAAATCAGCACACCAATGACAGCTTCAAAGAGCTCCGTGGCTTGGCATTTCTTCAGTTTATGTGCTGACAACACGTGAAGAGTGATTTGCATGCTGTGCCTTCAGACCCTGAAGCGAGGCATAAATCTTCTTACCTGAGCACCACATGCATGATAAGGCATCTGAATTCCAAGCATGAGGTGTAGTGGAGTACACACCTTAAAAAGCATAACAGTTCTAAGCCTCCTCCTGCTGCTTCCTCTTCTGCTATGGGCTCTTCCTCTTCAACAGAGCCACCTGGCTCCCCACAAAGAGAGGATGTGACAGCACCACCACCACCAGTGTCACCGAGCATCTCCACACCATCCCATGAATGTGTTCAGCTTTCCATCCCCCAAAGCCGTGAGAGAAAGAGGAGATACCCCCTAGCCACCCACGAACCATGGTCCTGAATGACAGCACTTCCAAATTACTGGCTACTGTAATGCTGCCATTCTGACTGGTGGAGACAGACAGATTTAAAAAGTTGATGGCAGTGGCTGTCCCTCAGTACATTGTTCCCAGCCACCACTACTTTTCCAGACGGGCCATCCCTGCCCTGCACACACATGTTGTGGATCAAATCAAGTGTTTACTGTGCAACGCCATCAGTGGCAAGGTCCACGTAACCACAGATACGTGCACCAGTAAGCATGACCAGGGACATTACATCTCCCTAAATGCCCACTGCGTAAATGTAGTGGCAGTTGTGACAGAGGAGGAAGCCATTCTAGCTCATGTCCTCCCACCACTTAGGATTGCTGGACGTTTATCTGTCCAGGTTGCCTCCACCTCCTACTCTGCTTCCTCCACTACCTCCTCTTCCGGTCACAGTAAGACCTGCACCACCAACTTCAGCATGGCCAGCGGGAAACAACAGCAGGCTTCTCTTAAACTCCTCTGTTTGGGGGACAAATCCCACAATGTGCAGGAGCTGTGGACTGGGATCAAACAGCAGACAGATGAGTGGTTGATACCGGTAAACCTCAAGTCCGGCCTGGTGGTGTGCAATAATGGTTGAAATCTTGTAGCAGCTCTGGGTCTAGTTGGTTGACGCACATCCCTTGCCTGGTGCTTGTGCTGAACTTGGTGGTGCAGAGCTTCCTGAAAAACTGCTGCTGAAAGTGGGGGCAGTGTGTGCTCACTTTTCACGTTCTCACCCTGCTGCTTCTCGACTGGTCTGCGCTGCAGCATCACTTCTGCCTTCCCGCTCACTGCTTTATATGCGACGTACCAACAAGGTGGATCTCCACCTTACATATGCTGGAGAGACTGAGCAAGCAGCAGCAATAGTGGAGTTTCAGCTAAAGCACACACTATTGAGTCGCTCTGTGGAACTACACCATTTCACTAATCAGTGGGCCTGGAAGCGTGATGTATGTGCCATATTGCGCTGTTTTGATTATTCCAAAAATATGGCCAGTGCTGATGACGCTGTGATGGGGGCCAGGTGAGGAGTTGTGGCTGACGTTGGCTGATCTGGCACACCCTGGCTCCCCGCAACATTAACACATGGTACTCCACTCACTTGTAAGACAGGGTCCATTCTGAACTGCCGTGGCTCCTCCTCTCTCAGCATCACACAATGATACACAATAATAGTCAGAGTTCAGATTGATTTTCAACTTTACTCAGCTCGTCCAGTTTAGTCACAGAAACAGCACAAGATTCTTCACAGAATATAACCATTCCGTTCCCTGTACTGTCCCTCACTCCTCCAGGAGTATCAGATTTCTGTACCATATCATCTGGTACCGCAGCTTCCTGACTGGTCAGACTAACCCGCTTCAGGAGTTCCCCGCCTGCTTCCCTCTCCGAAGGTGAAGTTGAAGGATGGCTCTTCCAATCCTTGCCAGGCCGTAGGCCTCGAACATTAAGGGTTGTTCCCATGAAGTTAGCGGCTACCATTCTTATGGTGCCCTGATATTCTTCCACCACCGTGTGACTGTCAGCTCTTAGGCCCCAGAATGCTGGGCTCCTCTGCTTAATCGTTCCCCCAACTACTCGTTCTTAGCCTATCCTAACCAGACAAATCCTATTGGCCTAACTAATCCCTATCCTATTCTACTGTGCCCCCCTATTGGTCTAAATCTTACACTGCCCCTATATCTCCTCAACACATAGACATAGGTACAATACAATACACAATATATCAATATTACACGACAAATGGGATATATCCTCTCTCACCAGGAACATATGTAAGAAGTGCAGGGCATTAAACTATCCCCCCCCCCGCACCCCTTACACAGCCATCATTAGTGTTACTATATCAATTATATGCCTGCTGGAAAAAAGCATTCAGGTGATGATGGATGAGATGGTGGCACAGGAGGAAGTGAAGCAGGACGAACATGACCAATTCACACCTGGTAGATAGAAAAATATTAAGAATTGAGAGTCCTCAGTAAAAGGTATCAACCACTGAGGACTCTCAATTCTTAATATTTTTCAATTCACACCTGTCATCCACACATGTCATCCACTCCAACATCGACCAGGTATCCAACTGTACAGCCAGGGGACAGTTTGAGAGGATGAGGAGGAGGAGAAGGATGAACAATTGAACAATCATGGTCACAGCAGGGTAGCACTCAAATTAGCTCAGGGACATCATTTGGAACATGGCAAGGAGGATACAGAGGACCCAGACAACACTTTCTTATTTTTTATTTCTGCTTTGCTTAGGGTATGGATAGGACAAAGCTGTAGTGAGGTACAGTGTTTGCCTTTTGCGTGTGATCAGTTTTAAAAAAGCACTCTCTATATGTGTTCTGCACCCTTGTCTGTGGTAGTACAGTGCGTAACCAAAAGTTTTAATAATCTTCAACTGTGTCGGTGGGAATGATATGCATCTAAACATATTTTTCTACTCTTATGCAACTGTGTCTGCGATAGTACTGTGCCAAAAGCTGCTGTGTGTACTCTGCAGCCGTGTCTGTTCAAGCAGTGTGCCTAAAATATAATTCTACTCAGCAGCTCTCTTTTTGCCTTTTGTAGGCCAAAAAAATAATTTTTCTGGGCCTTTGTGTCTTTTCTAATAGTCTGGCAAATAAATAAATCCCAGCAGCCATCTCTTTGCCATTTGTAGGCCAAACAAATAATTTTACTATACTGCTGCATCTATACAAGTAGTGTGTCTACAAAATAATTGCACTCTGTGGCTTTTTTTTGCGAGTAGTGTGTGTAAAAAAAATTCTACTCTCCAGCTGTCTTTTTGTGAGTAGTGTGGCTAAAATAAAATTCTACTCTGCAGCCATCTCTTTCCCATTTGTGGGCCCAAAAACATTATTTTATTCTACCCCTGTGTCTATACGAGTGGTGTGTCTAAAAAGTGTTTCTACTCTGCAGGCATCTGTTTCCCATTTGTGGGTCAAGAAAACTGTGTTTACTGTGCCAAAAAGCCTCTGCTTCTACCTTACCAAAAAGTCTCTGGGAGTACTATGCAAAAAGCCTCTGTTTCTACCTCACCAAAAAGACTCTGTTTGTACTATACCAAAAAATATTGGTATGTACTGTACCAAAATATTGATCATATCAGATGGTGTAGCTGGATTTTGTGACGAGTAGAGTAAAGTTTTGCAAATTACTGCCATGCTAACCATCCCTTTCAGGGCGGTGCCAGTGCCCCAATCTTGACATTTCCACTTCTCTTTTTTGCTCAGTGGTGGTCGTGTGTCAGTCTTCCTTACCTTGGCCATGTATCTGAGCATTTTTTTAAGTAAATTCATAAGTTGGTTACCAGTCAGTGATTCAAACCAGTTTTAACTGCTTTGAACAGGTGTGAGTGCCTGTTCAAAGCAGTTAAAACTGGTTTGAATCACTGACTGGTAACCAACTTACGATTTTTCTTAAAAAAATGCTTTGTCCCAATTAATTTGCCCAGCACTGTACTTCTGTGTCTTTTTCAGTGGTGGTTGGTTTCAGTCTCCTTTACCATGGTCATGTCTCTGAGCACTGAGCACCTTGTACCAGGGCTGCCATTAGGAGTTTGGGGGCCCCATACTGGCAAAAATTTTCGGGGCCCCCTTGAAACTCCAGCCTGGCTCCACCTTAGCCCCACCTCCACCCCTCAAACCTTCCACAGTCCCACCACCCTTTCTTGGAAAAACTCCACTTCTGCACCATGTCCTCACCAATCACACATTAACAGTTCCCATCACCAGATCACATACATAGGCAGCAGCTTTTATTTTGGATTTTTTAATCCGCCACCACGACAAGGTAGACTCTTTTAGCCGAGCTCTACTCTACTGTAACTTATTAGACAGATGTTAAAATATCCAATACAATTTTAGGTATATTTTTATTTATTTATCAATTTTTAAAATGACCAATAATACCACATACACAGAACAAATACCACCACACCATGACCAGATCACATATTACCACTAGAGATGAGCGAATTTGATCAGATCAGGCTAGAGCGCTTGCCAAATAAGCTGCAGAGGGAAGCCGGCTTCCTGCATTGCGCCGGCTGATCAGCTGTTCGGCGCCCGCAGCTGCATGTGTTGAGGCTGTGTGACATTCACGTCACATGCATGGATAATATAACGCACCCCATACCGCGGCTTTACAAAAAAATAAATAAGGTTCTTCTTACCTGGCCAAGATTCAGCAATGTCCTCAGCTAGATACATCTGAGGTGCGCAGCGTTGTTCCAGCGCATGACAGTGATGTCATGCGCCGTTGGCGTGCATGCTGACATCAGCTGCCGGCCTGTGATTGGCTGGCGACTGTTAACTTTTGACATTGAGGGAATCTTCTGCACAGGAACAAATGTTAACTGCCTGTGCATCTGAGGACGCAATGGCAGTTACTGAGCCAGCAGATTCCTGCAACTGGTGCATGGTATCAAGAACCCTGCTGCAGACTTACAGCAGGAGTTTGTACATTAGATACAAAAGGACAGGAGGTGATAGGGGAGTGCTGCGGTGAGCTTACCTGCGGGAGCACAAGACCTGAAACATGTGACCACCGGGGGAGTGGCAGGAGGCGGAGCCAAACGCAGAGTAGCGGCAGTGAACGGCAAAACCGGAGAGTAGTCTGAACGTGCCAAAGTCAAGTCAGGAGGTCGATGAAGTGCCAAAGAGTGAGACGCTGAGAATGGTCAGGACATAGCAAAAGGTCAGGTAGCCGAAAATAACGGTGCAGTACAAACGGGGCAGACAGGAGATAAGAGTACCAAGCCGAAGGTCAGAGCCAGAAACAGACAGTAAGCACAGAATCATAAATCAATGCACAGAACGAGAACATAGGCCAGATCATACACGAGAAGGCAAACGGACTACACAGTATGCAAGCACACCAGGGGGTCAGACACACAGCCAGAACAGATGTATCACTGACAAGAATCCCCAGATGAAGGCGGGTAAATGTAGCCCTCCCCAACCAAAAGGAGGCCATACAAAATTAACCCTGAGAGGACAGGAACCCTGTCCACAACCATGACACCCGGTGAGCAGAAGAGACGGGTTCTGCTGTGGGTTCATCAGGCCCCATACTCCAGTAAGGGCAGTAATTCCCTCACGGCGGCCCTACCTTGTATATATGGGCACTCTAGGGAGGTTGCGTTTCATGGAATATGGCAGCACTGGAGGATAATGGCTTCCTGGTCACTTCACGTTCAATTCTTTTCAAATCTTTGGAATTTAATGTGAGTCTTTTTTTCTCAACACAGTTTTTGGAACCCTGTTGACTATTTGCAACAAATCGTTTGTGATCACACCTCAATATCTTGGCAATTTCAAGAGAGCTGCATCCCTCTGAAGGACTTGTAATAATTTGTGACTTTTCAGAGTAAGATACTGTAAATCTCTTTTTTGGCCCATTTTCCTGGGGAAAACAAGCTGCCTAATAATTCTGCACACCTTGATAAATGGTGTTGTATCCTTAGGCCGCATCCCCCCTCATTACACAAATACACATCACCTGATCTGCTTCATCCAATAAGCATTCAAGGTCATACAGTCTAGAGTGAGAAAATCTGCACAAAAATGATATGGTGAAATACTTGTCTAATAATTTTGCACACGGAGTACAAGAGAATTGTGATCTGACAGGTGAGAGTCATATGACTGATGATCTAAGGGAGAACGTTTCTCCTTGTGGAGAGTAATTTACTGTTGTAAGGAGACTTATAGGCCATCTGGAAATTTAAACAAGCAAATAGTCTCTTCAGAGGAAGAAGACCTGAACTCTCGTGTCTTCTATTGGAAATAGGAATCCTAAAAATCAATATCGATCCCTTAATAAATTTTGCCAAACAGAAACTCCATTTGCAGATACGTGGCTTGTAACTGTGGTTTGTAACTACGCTTGTAACCATGACAAAGAGACAATGACTAAGTCAAAAGGAAAGAAGGTATGTCCGACATCACCATGGGCCCAGTTTCAGTACAGCGAGAGCAGAGCAACTATGGAACTTTTTGCCACAGGATGTTGTCATGGTTAGTTCATTGAAAGAGTTCAATCGATGTCATAATAAATTTCTTTAAAGGAGTAATACTAGCAGTCTGTTGACTGAGACTAGATGAAAAAGATGAGTTCTTATTTGATGTGATGCTTTGCTTACGGGGTAATGTGTCCCTGAGCTAAAGGGGCATATTCTGGCGTAAGGGGTGTTGGGTCATTCTCCCTACAGGTGATATGTAGCACTACCGGCGAGCTTTGTGCAGTGCTGCAACTAATACGGTGGTGACCTACTTAAAAGTGATCTCCATGAAATGACAAGTACGTAGGTGAAGTTCAAAGAGTGTACGACGAACCACACATTCATCTTTATTAATTAATTGAACAATTTGGCATTTCACCAGTTCTTTGTACTAGATTATGCCGATGTACTTGAAAGGACTCCTTTATTTTAATGATAACGATTTCAGTTATCCTATGTTTATTAATTAAAATTAAATGTAAGTAGAACATTCAATCTCCGACAGCAGCATTTAACACTCTCCAGCAGGGGCGCATCATTCCATGTGACGCGATCGCTGGGCGAGGATTGGATGTCATAAAAGCCTGGGATCTGCTAATGATCATTATGTCATTATGATCCTCCTCTGAAAGCCAAACTTGGGAGGGTAAATCTCCTAGTTCGCATTCACAGGTAATTATTATCTGTGCTATGTACCTGTTATGAGTGTCACTGCAACTGTTAACAAATGTACATAATGAATATAACTCCATGTTAGGACAGGAGAAGATACAAGTAAGTTACTTGTATGAGTGATCAACAGCGGCTATAAATATAAAATATGTAATAGTCATAAATACAATTTCCCCCACTAATGTATATAGCAGTAACATACATAAAGTACTAGGAAAAAAGTATTAATATCATGTATAGACAAAAAATATGCTAGCAGCATCTATTGCTCATATTTTAAGATCTACAGTTAGGTCCATATATATTTGGACAGAGACAACATTTTTCTAATTTTGGTTCTAGACATTACCACAAAGAATTTTAAACACAACAATTCAGATGCAGTTGAAGTTCAGACTTTCAGCTTTCATTTGAGGGTATCCACATTAAAATTGGATGAAGGGTTTAGGAGTTTCAGCTCCTTAACATGCGCCACCCTATTTTTAAAGGGACCAAAAGTAATTGGACAGATTAAATAGTTGTAAATAAAATGTTCATTTCTAGTACTTGGTTGAAAACCCTTTGTTGGCAATGACTGCCTGAAGTCTTGAACTCATGGACATCACCAGACGCTGTGTCTCCTCCTTTTTGATGCTCTGCCAAGCCTTCACTGTGGTGGTTTTCAGCTGCTGTTTGTTTGTGGGCCTTTCTGTCTGAAGTTTAGTCTTTAACAAGTGAAATGCATGCTCAATTGGGTTGAGATCAGGTGACTGACTTGGCCATTCAAGAGTATTCCACTTCTTTGCTTTAATAAACTCCTGGGTTGCTTTGGCTTTATGTTTTGGGTCATTGTCTATCTGTAGTAAGAAATGATGACCAATCAGTTTGGCTGCATTTGGCTGGACCTGAGCACACAGTATGGCTCTGAAACACCTCAGAATTCATTCGGCTGCTTCTGTCCTGTGTCACATCATCAATAAACACTAGTGACCCAGTGCCACTGGCAGCCATGCATGCCGCATGCCCAAGCCATCACACTGCCTCCGCCGTGTTTTACAGATGATGTGGTATGCTTTGGATCATGAGCTGTACCACGCCTTCGCCATACTTTTCTCTTTCCATCATTCTGGTAGAGGTTGATCTTGGTTTCATCTGTCCAAAGAATGTTCTTCCAGAACTGTGCTGGCTTTTTTAGATGTTTTTTTTAGCAAAGTCCAGTCTAGCCTTTTTATTCTTGATGCTTATGAGTGGCTTGCACCGTGCAGTGAACCCTCTGTATTTACTTTCATGCAGTCTTCTCTTTATGGTAGATTTGGATATTGATACGTCTACCTCCTGGAGAGTGTTGTTCACTTGGTTGGCTGTTGTGAAGGGGTTTCTCTTCACCATGGAGATTATTCTGCGATCATCCACCACTGTTGTCTTCCGTGGGCGCCCAGGTCTTTTTGCGTTGATGAGTTCACCAGTGCTTTCTTTCTTTCTTTCTCAGGATTTACCAAACTGTAGATTTTGCCACTCCTAATGTTGTAGCAATTTCTCGGATGGGTTTTTTCTGTTTTTGCAGCTTAAGGATGGCTTGTGTTTCACCTGCATGGAGAGCTCCTTTGACTGTGTAGGGAAGGTGACCTGACGGACGGACGGACTAGTCAGAGTGAAGAAAGATAGGTTTGCACAGTGTAGGTAGGAGACAGTGATTACAGTGGGGAAACAACTAGAAAAGTGTAGTGGATGTGCAGTACCTTGGGATGACCATTAGATGGCAGGGTGGAGTGTGAGCAAAGGACTTTACAGCAGCTTAGGGCTTTAGAAACCGTTGGTCATGGGGGGCGTGGTGACAGTTAGTGACAGTTTCAAGGAACCGGGGAAGTTATAAATACTGAGGGAGGGTTCCAGAAAGTTCCAGTCCCCAGGGGGAGCCCAGGTGACAGGAGGACTTCGCCAGTCTGTGTGCCCTGAGGAGAATCCGACCAAGGGGACTGAGGAGAGGAAACGTCAGGGGGTGGTCCTGACAGAAAGATACCGCAGAAGAGACGAGGCAGTGAGTGCCATATACCGTATTTGACACGACGACTGACCAGTGAAAGCGCTGTTGGTTATTGGGCCTAGGGCGGCCACAGTGGCGGACCTGTCAGGAGCGTCGAACAAGTGAAGGAGGGACAGTACGCATATGTACGTCCCTATTGTAAAAGTACGGTGTGTAAACGGCTCTGGAAACGGAGGGCCGATAAGTGAAGAAACGTGCGGTGTGCTGCGGAGGCCGTCAGGCGGACGGCAAGTAATGAAATAAACTTGGACCTGTTGCACCCAGAATCTGCCTCATCGAGTCTCTGTTATCATCTCTGCGCGGTACAAAAGTAGGACCACCCCCCCCCCAGCTCGGCACCCCACCACCGACACTACATTTGGCGTAGTCGGCAGGATCGCCGCCGCTAATACGCTATCTTCTGCGGCAGGCCTGCAACTGAAGGACTGAGGAAAACTTGGACTGCTCTATTTCGGATTATAAACACCTGTGGACTAAAAATTACTGACCTGTGGATTACAAATTGGGACGCTGTGTCGGATCTGTGTTGCTTGCAGAGGATCCAAGGCAGTAGCTGATTCTGCCCAAGATGGCGGTATTACTTCAGCGCAGAGGAGAGGTCCGGGTGTTTGCAGTTGTTCAGAATGGATTGGGACCCCCTCCAACGTACCCCAAAAGGAAGCAATATATGCCCGGAGACCGACGTTTCCATATATTGGACCCTGGCAGATGGATGGAAAGGTCTGCCAACGCCCCACCCAGCAGGAGGAGTGGCACAGAAGAAAAACTTGGCTGCGGCTGTCTGACGCCATTCGAGTGCTGCCCAATGGACGGTATGAGATGCTGCGGGTGTCGGGGCATTGGCCGCCTAGAGTGGCAATGGCGGCGAGAGATGGAGCTGCACCAGAAGTCATCTTCAGATTTATGGGCAGGCAGCGGGATGCTGAGCCGGGGAGCGGAGCATGAGGGGAGTCAGCGAGAACGGCTGTCACCAATACCAGCAGAGGACTTCTCAGCGGAGCCCCCGAGTCCGGAGGGAAGGCCCGCAGGACAGTGGAGCAAGGAACGGAGGCTGCGGGGGAAACTGCGTGATGATGGAACGGAGGCCGCAGCGCCGGGGAAGGTGAGAGTACCCCCGGCCCTACCAGTGCCTCCGCAAGCGGCCCCCACCATTCTGCTGCAGCACGCGGCCCCCTGCGCACCGGAAGGCCTAGTTACCACGGGCCCCGTGGTGTATGCAGAGCTGAGCGAGGTCCCCGCTCATGTCCCCGAACTACCCCGCCCGGAGTCACCAGTGCAGAGCTCACCCAAAGAAGATGCTGCTGCGCTTTCCCTGCTAATAGCAGCTGCATTGTTGAAATCGGCCGTTACTCCGACTCCGTTGGAAGTAGTGGATGCGGCCTGTCCTGAGGCCGCGGTTATGCCGCTGCTGGAGTCGGCTGCGACCGATTTAGCGGGCCCTGTGATTCCAGCCCCCGAGGACCCGGTTCTCCCCATTTGCCACCTGACCCCAGTGGCTGCTGGGCCGCAGAAATCTTCTGCCGTTTCTGTCTTGCGGTCTTTTTCAGCGGAGTCCCGCCCACCGGACTCCAGGGCCCGTGCTGTTCCCTCCGTGTGGGAAGCGGAGGTGATCAGGAAGAAAAAGGCCCGGGAGCAGGAAGTGTGGAACCTGCTCCACACTCAAGGAGAGGCCGTCATGGAAAAGAAGAGGACTTGAATGGACACCCTCAGTATCCCCGTGGAGCCCTCACCTCTGTCCATTGAGAGTGGTATAGACTGTCAGGAGTTCGATGCACCGTTGTGCAGATTATAAGGACAGTTGCATTTAGAAAAAAGTTTTGTTGTTGTTTAACTGATGCAACTATTTTCTCTCTCTTTCTTTCTTCTTTCTATGTTCTTTATATACAAAAATATGTTTACCTGACAGAACGGGGATACGGAAAAGTGGAGGAGTGTCCAGGTCCAAGGAAGGGGGGGAGGAAGAAAGAGGAAATGCAATGTTATGTTATATTTTGGTTTTAAAAGTAAGAGAAAATGGAAAAAAAAAAAATTATAAAAAAATGGGTACTTGTGCTATTATAAAGTTGTATGATGTATAATATGCAAAGTAAAATGCAACAGGTCCGGGTAAGGGAAGGTCTGCGGGACCAAAGGAAAGTGTGAGATCTGGTAGGGATCTAAGAGTTGAGGAGGTCTGGGAGACCGGGACGCCGACCATGACATGTAATTGAAAGAAGGAAAATGAGTTGGAAGACGTGAGAAAGACAGCCGTCCTAGGTCAGGTCCCCGACACCACGGACACCCCTGAAGAAGGAAAGGCGGGCGCCGGCAATGATCTGGTAGGTGAGTGGCCTCGATCATGGCGTACCGGATAGTGAAAGGTAACAGTAGGGGAGAGTAGGGGAAAGATACACGCCGTAGAGAGAATACGGGTGTACCTTGCCCAATTTGAAAGACGTTGTCATGTGGCGTGCGCGCTGGTGAGTAGCTGTAGGCTGCTCAGAGCATAGTGCTCCCAGTATGGTTCGGCCCCCGCAGATAGTGGGTTTGGCTCAACTTCTGGTCCGACAACAGAATGTAGGTGTAGATTCAGAACGACGAAGGCAGGGATGACGATTGTCGAGGACGACAATGGACAAAGGAAGGGGGAGTGTAGGGAAGGTGACCTGACGGACGGACGGACTAGTCAGAGTGAAGAAAGATAGGTTTGCACAGTGTAGGTAGGAGACAGTGATTACAGTGGGGAAACAACTAGAAAAGTGTAGTGGATGTGCAGTACCTTGGGATGACCATTAGATGGCAGGGTGGAGTGTGAGCAAAGGACTTTACAGCAGCTTAGGGCTTTAGAAACCGTTGGTCATGGGGGGCGTGGTGACAGTTAGTGACAGTTTCAAGGAACCGGGGAAGTTATAAATACTGAGGGAGGGTTCCAGAAAGTTCCAGTCCCCAGGGGGAGCCCAGGTGACAGGAGGACTTCGCCAGTCTGTGTGCCCTGAGGAGAATCCGACCAAGGGGACTGAAGAGAGGAAACGTCAGGGGGTGGTCCTGACAGAAAGATACCGCAGAAGAGACGAGGCAGTGAGTGCCATATACCGTATTTGACACGACGACTGACCAGTGAAAGCGCTGTTGGTTATTGGGCCTAGGGCGGCCACAGTGGCGGACCTGTCAGGAGCGTCGAACAAGTGAAGGAGGGACAGTACGCATATGTACGTCCCTATTGTAAAAGTACGGTGTGTAAACGGCTCTGGAAACGGAGGGCCGATAAGTGAAGAAACGTGCGGTGTGCTGCGGAGGCCGTCAGGCGGACGGCAAGTAATGAAATAAACTTGGACCTGTTGCACCCAGAATCTGCCTCATCGAGTCTCTGTTATCATCTCTGCGCGGTACAAAAGTAGGACCACCCCCCCCCCAGCTCGGCACCCCACCACCGACACTACAACTGCATGTTTCCTTCACAGCAAAACCTTCCAAATACAAGCACCACACCGCAAATCAGCTCCAGGCCTTTTATCTGCTTAATTGAGAATGACATAACGAAGGGATTGCCCACACCTGTCCATGAAATAGCCTTGGAGTCAATTGTCCAATTACTTTTGGTCCCTTTAAAAACAGGGTGGCACATGTTAAGGAGCTGAAACTCCTAAACCATTCATCCAATTTTAATGTGGATACCCTCAAATGAAAGCTGAGGGTCTGATCTTCAACTTTATCTGAATTGTTTTGTTTAAAATTCATTGTGGTAATGTCTAGAACCAAAATTAGAAAAATGTTGTTTCTGTCCAAATATATATGGACCTAACTGTATATTACACCAGACAATAAACATGCACCGGGGGTAGAGGGGTTGAAAAAGGCTTTAGAAAAAAGGATTGATAGCAGATATCAAATGTTCTTTTGGAGCTGAGGTATCCAGTTCATATATACAGCTTCATTTCTTTCACTGTTTCCAGGGAAAATTTAAGAAAAAATTAATTGTCTGACATCGTGCTATGCTCGCTAAGCGTTTGGGAACTACAAGTTTAGTGATGCTCCTGGTAATCATGGATTTGTGACAGCCCCTCTGCCTTTGGATCGGAGACCCCCCGGCATGATGCAGGGTCCCTATCGCTCCCATTGTAACCCGATGTTGTCATGAAGACATCTGGGTTACCAGAACTCAGAGACTTCCTGTCATGCGCAGTGCATGCAGATCTGCATGCCATATAAGCAATCAGCCTAAACAAAATGATTGTCCCATAGTGGGACCCAGTGTAAAACATAGAATAAAATTAAAAAAAGTAAATTGTAAAAAAAAAAAAATAAAAAAATCAGTATTTATGCTGTCGTTAAATCAATATTTGAATAAAAAAATCTAAACAATAAAAATACACTTATTTAGTATCACCGCGTCCATAACGACCCGACCTATAAAAGTGTCCCACTAGTTAACCCCTTTAGTGAACACCATTAAAAAAAAAACAAAAAAAACAATGCTTTATCATCAAACAATTTGGAATTGAGAGTCCTCACTGGTTGATACCTTTTAATGGCTAACTGAAAAGATGGTAACACATTGCAAGCTTTGCATTGCAAAATATTTTTCTATCTACTAGCTAACACGGTACAAAGATATAGATCTTTCCTTTATCATCAAACAAAAAGTGGAATAACACGAGATCAAAAAGACGGATATAAATAAGCATGGTACCACTGAAAACGTCATCTTGTCCTACAAAAACCAAGCCACCATACAGCTCCATCACTGGAAAAATAAAAAAGTTATAGCTCCCAGAATAAAGTGATGCAAAAATAATTAGTTTTTCTATAAAATAGTTTTATTGTATAAAAGCACCAAAACATAAAAAAATATAAATGTGGTATCGCTGTCATCGTACTGACCCGAAGAATAAAACTGCTTGATCAATTTCACCACACGCGGAACAGTGTAAACGCACCCCCCCAAAAGAAATTCATGAAATGTTGGTTTTTGCTCATTCTGCCTACCAAAAATCTGAATAAAAAGCGATCAAAAAATGTCATGTGCCCGAAAATGGTACCAGTAAAAACGTCAACTCGTCCCACAAAAACAAGACCTCAAATGACTCTGTGGGACAAAATATGGGAAAATTATAGCTCTCAAAATGTGGTGATGCAAAAACTATTTTTTTGCAATAAAAAGCGTCTTTTAGCGCATAACATCTGTCAAAAATAAAAACCCGCTATAAATAGTAAATCAAACCCCCCTTTATCACCTCCTTAGTTAGGGAAAAATAATAAAATAAAAAAAAGTGTTTATTTCCATTTTCCCATTAGGGTTAGGGTTGGGGCTAAAGTTAGGTATAGAGTTAGGGTTTTCCTGTTAACCTTGGGAAAATAAAGGATTGGGGGAGAAAAGATAATTTTTGTGGAAAAAATATGATTTTTTTATTTTTACGGCTCTACGTTATAAACTTCTGTGAAGCATTTGCGGGCTCAAAGTTCTCACCACACATCTAGATAAGTTCCTTAGGGGGTCTACTTTCAAAAATGGGGTCACTTGTGGGGGGTTTCTACTGTTTAGGCACATGAGGGGCTCTAAAAACGTGACATGGCGTCCAATCTCAATTCCAGCCAATTTTGCATTGAAAAGTCAAACGGTGCTCCTTCCCTTCCGAGCTCTGCCGTGCACCAAAACAGTGGTTTACCTGCATATGTATATGGTATCAGTGTACTCAGGACAAATTTTACAACAACTTTTGGGGTCCAATTTCTGCTGATACCCTTGGTAAAATAAAACAAATTGGATCTAAAGTAAAGTTTTTTTGAAAAAAAGTTAAATGTTCATTTTTTTTAAACATTACAAAAATTACTGTGAAGCACTTGAAGGGTTAATAAACTTCTTGAATATTGTTTCGAGTACCGTCAGGGGTGCAGTTTTTAGAATGATGTCACTTTTGGGTATTTTCTATCATATAGACCCCTCAAAGTGACTTCATATGTGATGTGGTCGCTAAAAAAAATGGTGTAGAAGTGAGAAATCGCTGGTCAACTTTTAACCCTTATGACTTCCTAACAAAATTTTTTTTGTGCCGATGTAGACATGTGGGAAATGTTATTTATTAACTATTTTGTGCGACATATTTCTCTGGTTTAAGGGCATAAAAATTCAAAGTTGGAAAATTGCAAAATTTTCACCAAATTTCCATTTTTTTCACAAAAAACAAAAAAAATCAAAGAATTTTTACCACAATCATAAAGTACAATATGTCATGAGAAAACATTGTCATAATTCCCGGGATCCATGGAAGTGTTCCAGAGTTATTACCTTATAAAGGGACAGTGGTCAGAATTGTAAAAATTGGCCCGGTCATTAACATGTAAACCACCCTTGGGGTAAAGAGGTTAAGATGAAAAGATGACGCAGAACAGCGAGTTGAGTAAAGGACTTTGGCTAGCCTAGCAGTAGAATAAAGCTGGGTTATGGTGAAATAGTGAGAAACAGTGAAGACATACAGAGAAGAGAAAAGGACTAAATTTGTGTGAAGAAAAGGTTGCACATTATCAAGGAAACAATGCTTTTTTTTCTTTCACTTGCCGTGTCTTTGCGGCCCCCATAGATTTCTATGGGGCTGCAAAAACGGGCCGTAAAAATTCGTCAGAGCACTGTACGGCAGTGAAAAAAATATCGAGCCTGCTCGATATTTTTCACGGCTTACCGATACGGCCCCCATTGAAATCAATGGGGCTGCAAAAACAACGGAAGCTTGCCCAGTGTGTTGATTTTGCGGTACACAGGGTTTTTTTTTTCCTACTTTTCAAAACCTATTCCAAACTAGAAAAACGGTGATCCGAGAAGATTTTTGTGGCCCGTTTTTGCGGCAGACGGGTCACAAAAAACACGGCAAGTGTATAAGAAGCCTTAGAGAAGAAATGTTCCACTATCTCCTATATACAACCCTCCCTATAATGTTCAGTAAAAAGTTTACTTTGAACTGGTAGTCTCTCTCATTGAAATGTAAAATATCTGGTTTTGGCTAACCAGCAACATCGGTTACATGCGGCCTGCACAGGCAAAGCACCCTCACAGCACAAGTTTATACATCCAGTCAGGACCCCCGTGCCAGGGCGTAAGAGACGAGTTCCTTGCTCATGGCTACTGTCCAGCGCCATGTTATCGTTGTGTCCTCATCCAACTTCAGATTCTATGGGTAAGTCCTTCTTGTTGCAGACCCTCTTAAATTGCGTTATGGATGGTTGAAGAAAGTCCTGTTCCTGCTGGAACCTCTGTGTACTATGTCCCATTTGTCACTCATAATCTAGCCCAGAGGTCTCAAACACGCGGCCCCTGAAGCAGGCCTCTGCGGCCCACGGTGCACCACGTCTCACGCTAGAAGAGAGGAGGAGTGCGCAGCTCCGTAGTGGCTGTGGCCCTTCGTGAAGGCATCCCTCTGGCGCTGTGTAATGACATCACTCCAGCGCGCAGACAGCGGAGGCGTAACTTTCCCCCATTGCTGGATTTTGCAGGTGACTGTGGCTGTGCGTGTACAGCGAGATGATAGCGCCGGCTCACATGCAGAGCCGACACTATCATCAGCTGAGGTAAGCTGTACATCGCAGCTGACAACCTATGTGAACATCCACGATCAGTATTAGCACCGATCGCGGCCGTTTAACCCCTTAGATACAGCTATCAATTGTGACAGCGGCATCTAGATGGCTATTTCAGGGGAGGGGCTTACTCTTAAGCCTATGGTAACCTGAGGCCAAGTAATAGCCTTTAGGTTAGCCTTCTATGGGGCCTGGAATATTCAGGGTCCTACATGTGTTCTGAAAACATTGGTGTTGTGGGATTATTGAAAGCAAAACGAAACCAGCTTTCATTAGAAGGTCCATTCAGTGCAATACACTGCATTCTGCATCAGGAATCGCTGTGCGGAAAAAGTATACAAATGAAAGAAGTTATGGACTTTGTGGTTAAGACTGTCAACTTTACATGGGCAAGAGGTCTTAACCATAGGCAGGTCACTTCTTTCTTGTCTGATATGGACAGTGAATATGGAGACTTGTTGTATCATACCGAGGTCAGATGGTTGAGTCAGGGAAGAGTGTTGAAAAGATTTTTTGCTTTGAGACAGGAGATAGTGCTTTTTATGGCACTGAAAGATAATGACGCTTTCCAACTTTCTGACCCAGCTTTTCTATCTGACTTAGCGTTTCTAACAGATGTCACAGAACACCTCAATGCACTCAACTTGAAGCTCCAGGGCCCAAAGCAGATAATTACAGTGCAGCCCATTTACTCTGCCGAGTTTGAGACCCCTGATCTAACCTATCACTGGACTCAAAATGCTCAGCTACTTACCGGTAGCGGTGTTTTTCAGGAGCCCATGACAGCACCACGAGAGAGGGGATCCGCCCCTCGGGGACAGGAAACCTACAGACATAAAAAGTGCGGCACTCTCTCCCGCTTCAGTTGGATTACAGAGCATGAGAGGACCTCTCTGGTTAGTAGCAACTTAAATATGTACAGTCAACTACATGTCCCTACTACTGTGGCTAATTCTTTAAATAAAGTAAAGGTGCTGACCCAATACGTGAAAGCAGAGGGGGGAATGTGAAGGTGCTGTCATGGGCTCCTGAAAAACACCGCTACTGGTAAGTAGCTGAGCATTTATTCAGTCGCCATGACAGCACCACGAGAGATTTACAGAGATGAGAAGAATTCTAGGGAGGGATAGCTGCCTCAAGCACCTTTCTCCCGAACGTGATATCGGCGGACCCGCCTAAATCTAATCTATAGTGGTTGAAAAAAGTTGATGGAGAGGACCATGTGGCCGCCTTACATATGTCCTCGATGGATACTTCTGATCTCTCCGCCCAGGATGTCGCCATGGCCTGAGTAGAGTGCGCTCTTATGCCTTCCGGAATCTCCAGCCCACCTGCTGCATACGCAAAAGAGATAGCCTCCCTAATCCACCTAGCTAGGGTATTCTTGGACACTCTAAGTCCTTTCCTAGCTCCCTGAAACGATACAAATAGAGCATTGTCCCTTTTCCATGGCCGCAATGTAACTATGGAGGCAACTTCTCACATCCAGGGAATGGAACTTCTGCTCGGCCGGGTTAGAAGGGTTCGGGTAGAAGGATGGGAAGACTATTTCTTGAAGCCTGTGGAACTTCGAGGTGACTTTGGGTAAATATAAGGGGTCTGGCTTTAAGGTGACCCTATCTTCCCCGAACTGGGTGTATGGAGGTATTATAGAGAGGGCTTGTAGATCACTAACCCTCCTGGCTGATGTTAGGGCAATCAACAGGGCAGTTTTGAATGACAGGATCTTTATGGGAACGGAGTCAATAGGCTCAAAGGGAGGCTCTGTTAGTGCTGATAAGACTAAGTTGAGGTCCCATGAGACCAACCTGTCTTTAATGATTGGCCTGGATCTTGCTGCCGCTTTAATGAAACCAGTAATTGCTTGCTAAGTTGCAATTGTAAAAGGCCCCTAGCGCTGAAACCTGGACCATAAGTGTATTCGTGGCTAGGCCCATCTCCAACCCCCTCTGAAGAAACTCCAGTATCTGATCAATTTGGATTCTCTGACTGACTTCCGCTCCCGACACTACTAAAAACTTTTTCCAGATTCTAGCATAGGTATTTGTTGTGGAGGCTTTCCTACTTTTTAGGAGGGTGTTAACTAGCCCCGAGAGAACCCCCTTCCCCTTAGCAGCTCCCCCTCAAACTCCATACCGCTAGATGTAAATTGGAGACTCTGGGTGGTATACTGGACCCTGGGATAGAAGATCCAGGAGCTCGGGGAGAATCCATGGCTGGGACACAGACATCTTCCTCAGCGAAGGAAACCATGACCACCTGGGCCAGAATGGGGCTACCAAGATAACACTGGCCCTATCCTCTCGGATTTTCCTTAGCACCATAGGAATCAGATTCAGAGGGGGGAAGGCGTACGCTAGGCTGAAGCTCCACTGAACCAGGAAAGCGTCCACTGCGTACGGGTCTTCTCTGGGATCCAGAGAGCAGAACGGAGGGAGTTGACTGTTCCTTCTGCTGGCGAACAAGTCTATCTCTGGAAGCCCCCACCTGTGCACGATCTGTCCGAAGATGGCCTTTTCTAGTGTCCATTCTCCCTGTCTGAGCCTGTTGCGACTTAAGAAGTCGGCTGTTAGATTTTGTTTTCCCTTTATATGTAGAGCTGTGAGGGATAGGCGGTGCAGCTCGGCGATCTGGAAAATACGGTTCACTACATCCATTAAGGGCCTGGACCGGGATCCCCCCTGGTGGTTAATGTAGGCTACAGTTACCTGGTTGTCTGAGAATAGTCTGACGTGTTCGCCCTGTAGGGACATAAGGAAAGCATTTACCGCCTGTTCTACTGCTAGCAGTTCTTTAAGGTTAGAGGAGAATCTTTGTTCGGTCGACCATGCTCCCTGGACCCAATTATCCTCCATATGAGCCCCCAACCCCTGGGGCTAGCATCCGTGGTTAGAATTCGGGAGATTCGGTTAATCCAAGGAACACCTCTACGCAGATTTGAACTTAGGGACCACCAATGAAGGGACTGAATGGTAACGTTAGATAAGTTGACTCTACCCTCGAGGTAACCCTCCAGCCGATGGGTGTTGTGTAGGACGTCCTACTGTAAGGTTCTTGTGTGGAGTTGTACCCAGAGTACTGCTGGAATACACGCCGTAAGAGAGCCTAAAAGTGACATAGCCCCTCTAAGGGTAACCGATGAATTATCTATTACCCTACGTATGTGATGTTGAATTTCCAAAGCCTTAGACTCTGGTAAGCGACACTCTTGTATATCAGAATCTATGGAATGGCCGAGAAACTGTTGTACTTTCGTGGGCTGCAGTCGTGACTTTTTAAAGTTAATGATCCAACCCAGTTTTTGAAGGCTGGATATTACCTTCCCTTACTGGGTGGCACAATGAGACTCCGAGTTCCCTACAATCAGGAGATCGTCTAGATAGGGAATTACGAGAATGTCCTGTTCGTGCAGATGGGCCATAACCTCCGCCATTAACTTTGTAAAGACTCGGGGTGCCACTGCCACCCCGAAGGGAAGTGCTGTATACTGAAAATGGCTTATTTCTCCACCCAGTGAGATGGCTACCCTTAAAAATTGCTGATGTTCTGCATGTATCGGGACATGATAATAGGCTTCTTTAAGGTCTAGGACTACCATAAAGCACCCACTGAATAGCAGTTTAATCGCCGATTTTACAGACTCCATTTTGAAAGAGTAGACTTTAATGAATTTATTAAGGCTTTTGAGGTTAATAATGGTGCGATAAGAGCCATCTGGCTTCTTGACTAGAAAGAGGGGGGAGTAAAACCCCTTACCTCTTTGTAGCTCAGGGACTCTAACCAATACATCTTTCCGGAGAAGATCGTAGACCTCTGCCTCCAACGCCTTCTGTTCTTTGGACGAAGAACGGATGGGAGTTAGAATAAACTTGTCGCCCGGAGTCTGCTGGAACTCGAATTTTAGTCCTGTCCTGATAATGCTCCGTATCCAAGGACTATTTGAAATACGCGACCAGGCCGGGTAGAAGGACCGCAACCTCCCCCCCACCTGGTCCGACAGTCATTTGGGATCATTGCGGTCTCGAGGGGTGTTAAACATATACCCCCTACCTCTCCTCCTGGTGTCATATCTGGGTCTTTCTCTGAAGGTTCTCCTACAATCAAACCACCTTCTATAGAAGCCTCTTCTGAAAGGTGGTCTACCTAAATATGGGAAGCGTTTCTTGCTGTCTCCCGCCTTTTCCAGCAGCTCGTCCAGAACTTTGCCAAACAAGTAAATCCCTTCACATGGGATACCGCATAATTTAGATCTGGCCTGCATATCACCTGGCCAACATTTAAGCCATAAGGCCCTACGGGCAGCGTTGGAGAGGGCCGCGAATCTGGCTGCTAATTTTATCGAGTCCGCCAATGCATCAGAGAGGAAGGCCGCTGCTCCCTGAGCTGTAGAGAGGGAGGAAAGAATGTCCTGTCTTGGGACCTTATCCCTAATCTGTTCTTCCAGTTGGTCCAACCAAACTGTTAAGGATCTGGCGGTGCATGTGGCCGCAATTGCTGGTCGAAGGGCTCCGGCTGCTGTCTCCCAAGTTCCCTTGAGGAACGCGTCGGCCTTCCTATCTAGAGGGTCTTTTAAGCTACCCAGATCCTCAAAGGGAAGGGAAGTCTTTTTGCAAGCCTTTGCTTTAACCGCGTCCAATTTTGGGGCTTTATCCCATGATGCTGAGGCCGTTTCTTCGAATGGATACCTTCTTTTAAAGGCCGGAGGTAGGGAGCCCTTCCTCTCGGGTTTTTTCCATTCTCTTGCAATAAGGGCACTTACTTTATCTATTAGAGGGAATGACCTTCGATTTTTCCGGTCCAAACCCCGAAACATAGAGTCCTGTACTGACTTCTCTGTTGGGGTTACCTCAATTCCCATTGTAGTATTTACTGCCTTTACCAGATTATTGACCTGCTCCAGTGGGAAACAGGAATGGCCTGATCTGGTATCAGATGACGAGGAAGATGATGATGATGAATCTGATTTTAGCTCCTGTGAATCACTATTGGAGACTAGGACCAGGGATCTAGGAGACTTTTCTCTAGACTTTGCCGGAGACAGGGATCTAACCGAACCCCTGACTTCTTGTCTGACTATCTCCCTTATAGTGGCGGAAAAGTCAGCCGTCTCTTCCGAGTCCAGGCGGTGAATGCAGGGTCTACAGAGTTTTCTTCCCTGACCATCCGGGAGGGGGACTCCGCACTCGGCACATTATCTGTGCTTGCTTTTCCTTGCGCATTTTTTCCCCTGGTAGACTGGGAGAGAGGGGACATAAGGGGAACAGATAATCACCCAGGTGAACTTTCTCGTAGCTCACTTACCCTGGCTTACAACAGCGTAGTACCAGGTTCTGCGGGGGGTCCATCGGAGCCGCTACACTCTTATGGCTCGTGGATTTCTCAGGTCTCGCCTTCTGAGTAGACCTATGTTTCTCAGAACGGCTGCTGCTACTAGAACGCTGCTCCGGCTTCTCTGAAGACTGAGGTGTCTGCTCCAGAGGCTCTGGCTGTTCCTGCGATGCCATTATGGGATGACACAGGGCCAGAAGCAGCTCCCCCTGTGACCCGTGCTCTTAAATAGCCACGGCACTGCCCCTCTAGGGCTCGCAGGTGCCTTCCATCAGCACCGAGTACCTTTCCTCCCCAGCATTCTCCCCTCCCACCCCCCGACCGCACCCCCGGCAGGGGCCGGCGAGACGCCCCCCCCCACCCGGCGGGCGCGCACCCCCCGGACGACAAGCATGCACGCCCCGTCCAGAGGCACCCACCTCTGACGTCGCGACCGGCGCGACCAGGCCGCGTCATCAGGCCGCACCCCCACGCCATCGGCTGCCCCCTGAACTGGAAGTAGGCGCCGGCAATGGCGCGGACGTCTCCGGCCCGCGCACCGCCAAGCAGAAGAGACAGCGCCCCCACCACCCCTGCCTGAGTCGGCCGCCAGGCCTGGGTCTTCATCCGTGATCCTCAAGGTATGTCTGCAGGGATCCCCTGTCTGGGACAGGAAAGCAACTGAAGTGGGAGAGAGGGCCGCCTTTTTACGTTTGTAGGTTTCCTGTCCCCGAAGGGCGGATCCCCTCTTTTGTGGTGCTATCATGGCGACTGAATAAAATGAATACTTGTTTAAACAGATACTATTGCTGTTTCTTGTTTTTGGGATGTAACAGTGTACTCCTAGGAATGTTGTCTAGTTACTTTTTTGTTCACACAATAGGCCTCTGTGGAAGATTTGTTTCTAGGACTTTCTGTTAGGTGTCAGTCACTGACCTCCTAATTGTGGACAATCCTTTGACTTTCAATATTTGAGATTTTGGGGGTAGAGATGATCGGATCTAGCGAGACTTCAATTAGCCAAATCACGCAGACTTTACGGGGAAATTCGATTTACTGCAAATTTATTATCCACAAATACTTCACACCGGACCTTGAAAATCAAGGTCCCAGAGTCTCGAAGAAGAGTGGAGAGACCACAATCCAAGCTGCTTGAGGTCTAATAAGAAGTTTCCACAATCAGTGATGGTTTGGGGAACCATGTCATCTGCTGGTGTAGGTCCACCGTGTTTTATCAAGACCAAAGTCAGCGCAGCCATCTACCAGGAAATTTTAGAGCACTTCATGCTTCCCTCTGCCAACATGCTTTTTGGAGTTGGATATGTCATTCTCTAGCAGGACTTGGCACCTGTCCACACTGCCAAAAGTACCAATATCAGGTTTACAAACAACAGTATCACTGTGCTTGATTGGCCAGCAAACTCACCTGACCTTAACCCCATAGAGAATCTATGGGGTATAGTCAAGAGGAAGATGAGAGACGCTAGACCCAAGAATGCAGACGACCTGAAGGCTGAAGTAACCTGGGCTTCCATAACACCTCAGCAGTGCCACAGGCTGATCGCCTCCATGCCATGCTGCACTGATGCAGTAATTGATGCAAAAGGAGCCCCGACCAAGTATTGAGTGCATTCACTGAACATACATTTCAGTAGGTCAACATTTCGGATATTAAAATCATTTTTCAAGCTGTTGTTATAAAGTAATCTAATTTACTGAGATAATGACTTCTGGGTTTTCATTGGCTGTAAGACATAATCATCAATATTAATAGAAATAAACACATGAAATAGATCACTCTGTAATGAGTATGTAATATATGAATTTCACTTTTTGTACTGAAGAACTGAAATAAATTAACTTTTTGATGATACTCTAATTTTGTGAAATGCACCTGTATATCAGTTAATTGAAAATCCACCTAAGGCCTCATCCACACTTGCGTTTTTCACACAAGTCTGCTACTCATTTTTTCCTTTTAATGCACATGGACAATTATCGGCCATCGCAGTTCTCGTACATCCTTCATTTTTGCAGAACCATTTCCACCTCCCAAAAAAACCACAGAGGAATGTGTGCGTTTGAGTTGATCTGCAGACCAAAGTTTTACTTTTCAGTGAGTTGGTTAGTGATGTGAACAGACAGAACACAGATTGTGTAAATTCGGGTATAGGGAGGGGAAAAAAAATTATACAAGTGATTAACCCCTTAGTAAGCACTACTAAACCAATGTACGGCAGTAAAGGGTCATTGGGTCTGTAGATTAGAAAACTGGGTTATTATAGTACACTAGTCCAGAATCACTCAGAGGCAATGTGAACCCAAAATGTTCCATTTTCTTTATAGGCAGGTAAATTATATTGCATTTGCAAAACTTAATACATATAAAGCCACATTATAGCGCTTTACTAATTCTCTACTCCCGCCAGATCTTGGATTTCAGAATTATATATTTTGCCCTTTTCTCTTGTTTTATATCGGTGCCAGTATTATACTCCTTAAATGGCTGCACATCCAGTTGGAAGAATGTCTCAAGTGGGGTACCACAGGTCTCTGTCCTGGGCCCTGTATTGTTCAACATCTTTATCAACGATTTAGATGAAGGAATTGAGGGTAAACTGATTAAATTTGCTGATGACACAAAGCTAGGAGGGATAGCTAATACTAGAGAAGAGAGAGAGAGGATTCAAAAAGATATAAATAAACTGGAGAAGTGGGCAGCAACTAACAGAATGGTTTTTAATAGGGAAAAATGCAAAGTACTACATCTGGGCAATAAAAATGAAAAAAGCATATACAGAATGGGAGGAATAGGGCTAAGCAACAGCACATGTGAAAAAGACTTGGGTATACTAATATATCACAGACTGAATATGAGTCAACAGTGTGATGCAGCAGCAAAAAAGGCAAATGCAATTCTAGGATGTATTAACAGAAGCATACAGTCTAGATCACGTGAAGTCATTTTTTCCCTCTACTCCTCTTTGGTCAGACCTCATCTGGAATATTGTGTCCAGTTTTGGGCACCACATTTTAAAAAAGACATCAACAAACTGGAGCAAGTTCAGAAAAGAGCGACCAGAATGGTGACCGGTCTGCACACCCTGTCTTATGAGGAAAGGTTGCAGGATTTGGGATTGTTTAGTTTGCAAAAGAGAAGACTGAGAGGAGACTTAATAGCCGCCTACAAATATCTAAAGGGCTGTCACATTGTAGAAGGATCAACTTTATTCTCATTTGCACAAGGAAAGACTAGAAGCAATGGGATGAAACTGAATGGGAGGAGACACAGATTAGATATTAGAAAAAACTTTTTGAAAGTTAGAGTGATCAATGAGTGGAACAGGCTGCCACAAGAAGTGGTGAGTTCTCCTTCAATGGAAGTCTTCAAACAGAGGCTGGACAGACATCTGACTGGGATGATTTAGCGAATCCTGCTTTGAGCAGGGGGTTGGACCAGATGGCCCAGGAGGTCCCTTCCAACTCTACGATTCCTTGTTTGGCACTGTGCACTTTATCAATATCATCTGCTGTTGTCCTTTCCCCACCATTTTGGAGGCCCTTTCTCTGCCCTGTCTTTTAATTTGTTTTTATACTATTGTTATTCAATAAAGATTCTTTTATTAACACATTGTTCTCCTATCACTTCTTATCTATATGGCACCTCCCATAGTAGATCATGTGGATTATAGATGCAGCCGAATAAATAATGAATGCATGGGGAAGGCTCCTTCTGGGACTAATACATATTGTAAAAATAAACTTATTTTCTATTACTGTTTTCTATCAATTACATCACCTATTTTTATGTAATGTCTGAATAAAGATACATCGACATGTCCACATACTAAGAATAAAAACTTTGTTTTCTTTACTTTTTCACATTGTGTTTGTGTCTCTACTTTTTGCTAGCCCATACTTTTTATTTCTTTTCATATCTGTAATGCTAAGTCCAAAACGAGCCGATTATGACGATACAATTGAACTGCTGTAACTTGGTTTCTTTTGTGGTTTGATGTTCAGAGTTTCCAGACATGAAACACAAAGAAATAAGTTTTACCACAAAGATTTCAGATGGCCCCGGCAAGTGTTCCGAAATGGAAAATGCAGTTCTGCATCTCATGTATTGATCCTGGGAACAAGCAAAATGATCAACGTATACTAGATTGGAGGAACGGTCTTATTAGTCTCGTGGGCTTACTGCATTACATTCACACTTCTGCTCTACAGAAAGATTTCAGATTAACGCCCTCGCTGACGACCCAACAGTAACCAGCACAGACAAGATATCAAATATCCAGCAGGTGGGAAGATGTATATACGGTAAATAATTAGCCGCCATGGAGCAACGAGCGCCTGTATTTGGTGTGAGCAGTCATTCTGTGCTGGCAGTCCCTTTAGATGCTTGGGAGCCACCGGCTTTCAGTCACAGCTCAGCAGCCAGTGAGTGGCGGCTGTAAGTACATCCCAGCACTGTGACTGACAGCTCGCGCTACAAAGATGCACTGCATGGAATACATGCATATAGCAGGTTAATAGCGTTTTGGGACACCGCTAGGGACGCTCATTTCACGATATTCGTGTAGTCTAAAGAGGCTGCTGATCGGTTGTGGGGCCGATTCTCCCTCTGATCACCAGAATGTAGAGACTTCAGTGCTAGGAGCGCACAACTGACTGCTCCATGGCCAGTCGTTCAGTGTTTATCTGATGCCGAGTCAGCCTGTGTAAAGAGGCTATTAAAGAGCCAACCGGCAAGCATGCTGCAGTTTGGCAGCCATGTAACACCATGTATTGGGCAGTGGACATGGACCCTGACTTTGCTGCCCAAATAGGAACGCTTTGCCAAGTCAAATATTCCTGTGTGCCACGGAGTCAGACGAGAGTTGTTGGCCGATGTTGCACAATATTAATAAATCTTCTATATCTTTTTATTTTCTACAATAGACCAAAATGTCTTTCAGGGGTGAAAAATTAAGAAACGCCAGGTTTTGGAGAGTAGTAGCATTTCCATGCAGATTCTGCTCTACAACTCTTCAAAAAGCTCAGTGGGCATAAACCCTTATCCTTTATTGAAACCGCATTTTCCTGGTTATCTATAAAATGCACTATCAAGGCTTAAAGGGGTATTCCAGTCTCCAAGATCCTATCCCAATATGTAGTAGGTGTAATATATTAACAAATACCTCCAAAGACAAACATGTCAAGTAAGCAAGATAGCAAATCAGGAGAACTATACTACATTTCTCAGGAGGTATTTGTTATTATCATTGCACCTACTACATATTAGGATAGGATCTTGGAGATTGGAAAACCCCTTTAATGGAAAGTACAAAAGCATTTTAAGATTCAGTATCACAGAGACTGTGCCCTCGCCATTATCAGGATCAATGGCTTTTAAGCTAGATTAGCAGTTTACATAAAAGATGACCCCAGTTTTGAAAGCAGATGAAGAGTTAAGGGCCCGTCACACTAAGATATCGCTAGCAATATCCCTATAACTTGTGACATAGCAGCGATATTGCTAGCGATATCGCTGTCTGATACTTACCTACGACCCGCTCCCCCGCTGGTTATCGCTGATCGCGCGAGAACGTCCAGGACCGTTTCTCGTCGTCAGCTTCCTGCGGCGCTTCCTGCTGTGACAAGCGACGAGTGGAGCCGGGCGGGAGGACGCAGGATCGCCTGGTGTGACAGGTAAGTAGCGACCCCCGACCCCTGCGATGTCGCTGGTGAGATCTGCCTGTGTGACAGCTCACTAGCGACCACTTAGCGATGCACCAGCGATCCTGACCGCGTCATATCGCTGGTCGGGATCGCTGGTGCATCGCTAAGTGTGACATTACCTTTACTGCACATTGCAAAATCACTGTGTACGCAAAAAAAGTATTCATAGAATGCTAGAGTTGGAAGGGACCTCC
The DNA here is from genome assembly GCF_039654945.1 of Dendrobates tinctorius. Lineage (NCBI taxonomy): Eukaryota > Metazoa > Chordata > Amphibia > Anura > Dendrobatidae > Dendrobates > Dendrobates tinctorius. The sequence continues at coordinate 33,012,531 of NW_027361697.1, forward strand.
TGGGTCATCGTGTCCAACCCCCTGCTCAAAGCAGGAGTCACTAAACCATCTCAGACAGATGTCTGTCCAGCCTCTGAAGACTTCCAATGAAGGAGAACTCCCCACCTCTCGTGGCAGCCTGTTCCACTCATTGATCACCTTCACAGTGAAAAAGTTTTTTCTAATATCTGTTGCTAGCATAAAATAGAAATGAAATATTTAAAAAGGGAGAAGACCCCACATGAAACATCTAATGTATGATAACTGGTACCTTGCATGAACAAAAGTATGTGAAGAGTGCTGACTCATTTCAGGTGCAACCTGTAGAACAGGGGTCCCCAACCTGTAGCTCAGGAGCCACATGTGGCTCGCAGGTCCATGATGTGTGGCTCGTGACTGTCTGCCAGCTTGGTACACCATCACCAGGTGTGGCAAACAGCTGTTAAGAGCAGATCTCCAGATGGTGACTTTTGTGTGTAGCCCTGCACAGAAGAGCAGATCTGAATGGGGGGGTAAGATAGGAAACCCTGAAGCTTAGCATACTGCCTTGGTGCGATTTCAGTGGAAAAGCTTTGACTAACTATACCGGTAATGGGGGCTCCGATTGTCACTACTGTGAGTGGGGCAGAAGCTTGATGTGGCTCCTGACCCTCTTTCATAGATGAATGTGACTCAAGGTCAGAAAGGTTGGGGACATCTGCTGTAGAATATGAAGTTAGCGCCAACACAAAATGTGCAGAAGAGAAAAAAAAAAAAATCTGTTAGTGTCTGATCTTTCCTGTTGGAAGTTTAATGTTGCAAAGTGGAGAGTCACTTTAATGGATATTATAAAAAGGTACACCAAATCTAGGAATAATAAAAGTGTTGCTGTAAGGAATGGTTAATGTCTTCAGGCCTACCAAATCTCTCAGGGTATGGCAATTCTTAGGCCGGGGTCACACTTGCGAGAAACTCGCACAAGTCTCTCGTCTCAATACCCGGCACTGCGGCCGGCACTCGGTACCGGAGTGTGCGGCTGCATAGAAACACATGGGACCGAGTGCTGGGTATTGAGATGCAAAACTCGAGCGAGTTTCTCGCAAGTGTGACCCTGGCCTTAGAAGAACACACTGAAACAAAGACTTGTTGGTGGGGTGTGACTGAGCTGGGTGGATACAGGGAGTGAATTCTGCCATCACCTCAGAATGAGCATTGTGGAGTTGGTGGTGTGGAGTCGGAAGCCAGGAGAATTGAGTCGTTGAAGGTTTGGCTTACTGATTCCACAGCCCTGGTGAGAACTCCTAATTCATGAAGGATTTGGAGAGTTGTCCAACGAAAGCAAAAAAAAAATAAATAAAATCTTGCAAACAGAGAAATCAGCTCCTGATTCTCTCCATTTTTGCTTGGAAGATGGCAAAAAAAAACATAAGGACAGCTCCCGCTATAGGAAGTTGTCTTACTGCAAAAACCAAGGTGCCCTCCTTCAGAAATTCAAGTGGCAATATGCCAAGACAATAAGTCAAATGTCAGTTTCTATTGAAAGCCGCACAGTCCAGGACAGATGACTATACCTTCCTCTTAAGAGTGTTTCGGTTTTATATATTAGAAAAAAAATAAATAAACTTAGGCCAAACATCAAAGACAAGTGTCCATATTTATTTGGAAATTCACAGTTTCTAAAATTGCACTAAGGCTCTGAAGTTACACTTTTGTTCACCATATATTTCGAAGCAAAAGAAAAAAAAAAAAAATTGTACTCCTGTTTCCTGCTTTTCATGAAGACCAGATGAAAATAAAATAATTTGGTTGCTCAATTTGTCTGCTCATGTTATACAGTCACCTAATATCCCAGAGAAGGGAAACAATTGCATTTTGTGAGTTTCTCAGAAAACAAAAGAAAGCAGCAAATACAGTAAGGAGTGAAATAAAAGTGCTGTGCACGACAACCATACAACAGGGAGGTTCAAAAGGAAAAACATTTGTTATACATACTTAGCCTATTTTTATCTGATAGTCGAGGTTTTGCAGTACTGACACAAGTTACCCATTTGCAGTATTGACGCAAGTTACTTATAAATGCCATGCTGTTTCAGTGGACCCTTTAAAAGCATTAATACTCACACACACGTTCAACTAAAAAGTAGCGCTCAACTCAACACTCGGGCACATTTATGTAACTGGTCAGAAAAGCCTCTGGCCTGCCAACTTTATGTAGTAGGCAAATGGGGGAAAAAGCAAACATTAAAAGGGATACCAAAATCCACATATGCTAGGGAAAAAATTACTGATCGCTAGTGGTCTGACCACTGGGACCTCCAGTGATCCTGACAATGAAGCTCCTGCCTGCAGCTCAGCAGGTATGTATCGATCAGCCTCGGCTCCATTCATCATTTATGGGACTGCCGAAAATAAAATTATTGTACTCCGCTTTCTCCAGATGCCCCATAAATAATGAATGTAGCAGAGGTAGAGCACGTGTATCTCCCCTACAATTCAAGTTGGGGCTCTGGTTCTAAATCCTATTCTTGTAGTTTCAGACCCTCCCAGAAATAAGTTTAGGGGACAACTTACTATTTTGGAAATAACCCTCGTCTCCGCACCTTGGCAGCAAAAAACCTCACCCAAAAGCAAACGATAAGCCACATATTGGCAGCAGGCAGACCGTATTAGAAAGCAGAAATAATGTTGACAGTAATAGGCAGCCATGACTATATTCACACAGTAACGACCAGTCCTTTAAATACAACATGCTGTAGACCATGCTGCGGATGTACCAGGTGGGCCATTTATATGGATAAACCTAAATTAAATGGGAATGGTTGGTGATATCAACTTCCTGTTTGGGGCACATTAGTATATGGGAGGGGGAAAACTTTTCAAGATGGGTGGTGACCATGGCGACCATTTTGGATTGCATCTTTATAAGTGGCCCACCCAGGTTTATACATATAAATGGCCCACCCTGTATTACAGCGAATTTCCACTCCACCACCCCTATCCCTCTCGTCACTTTCAGAAATGAACAAGTGTTCTTTACTTAAGTCTAAAGATACATTTGGTTCCAGCCACAAATATCTTTAGAGAATGATATTCTGTTCTCACTTCTTAAAAAGCACAAAATTTGGGATGTACAGGGGGTATTGGAAATTTATTTGCCCTGCCGCATGTAAAAATGAGCCTGCCCTGCGTAGATTTACTTGGTTAAAACCCACAACTTTCCAATATAAGTGCTAGTTGAGCTTTCTCATTTTATTGCTTTATTTTATATAGGTTACTTTGTAAATTGTCTTTTATTAAAAGCCTCTTTTGGTTGTGTGCCTGTAGCACCTGTACAGTCTGATGGTCACAGAGAACACCTGGAATCATTTGTGGTCTGTAACCATGGACTGTTTGTCGTCCCAAGCCATGGGGACCCATTTTAGCATCGCTGTAGAGCAAAATTTTGGAAACGAGCCATTTTTGAGTTGCTGCGACATTTGCAGGATAGATCCACATGGTCAGTTTACGCTGTGGATTTTTACTGCAGCTGGAGAACAAGATTCTAGACCACAATGACATCCTGCTACTGTAATAAGAAGCAAGTTTCCCCAGCCAGAAAGTCTGGTGCATGTCTGTCCTTTAAAAAATGTGAAGAAACAGGACTACACTCAGATTGCAATACAGGAACCTGCTTGTTAGTTATTGTAGGACAGGACACCCGCCAGCTGGGCCATCTGCATCATATCCGCCTACGAGGATGTTAGAATAGGTCAGGAGACCCGCCGGTCGGACCAACTGCGTCATATCCGCTTATAAGGAGGTTAGCGTAGATCAGGAGACCCGCTGGTTGGGCCAACTGCGTCATATCTGCCTATGAGGTTAGCGGCGGTCAGGAGACCTGCCACTTGGGCCAACTGCATCATATCTGCTTATGAGGAGGTTAGCGTAGGTCAGGAGAACCACCGCTTGATCCGCATATCTGACTATGAAGAGCCAAGCTAAGATTAGATGATTGGGCAACGTATTTTGACTCAAGGACAGTCCGTGTTTCATAGACATATAAATGTGGCCCAAGATGTTACTAACATACCATCCATAGTTTATAAGGGACTTGGGGGTAAAATGGAGACATTAACAACCAGAAAAGTCCTTATTTTTCACAAATGGGAGGTTAAATTCTGAAGGTCAAAGTTTCCTCCCTGGAAAGGACACACAGAATTTCCATTGTTACTTAAAATGGGTATTTCCATCTCAGATATATATGGCATATAAATGATCATAAATGTGACAAATGTGGGTGAATCTCCCTGGACCTGTATCCATATTAGGAATGTGGGACCCCTTCCCATGAACACCGAGAATGGAAAGTTGGGACTAATTTTACCAGATCTTATTCAGCTTAAACCACTTATTACCTCAAAAGTTAGCTCTTAAAAGGATAAAAAGTATTAGAAAGATTAAAAAGAGGAGTGATAATCCAAAAATAATCAGAAAAGTAAAAAAAAAGAAAAGAACACTCCTATACAGAAAGTGCCCAGATCTTTTGCTGGTCTCTACTATTCACAGCAATGACGATACAGAATTATATGACCAAGGCAGCTAGCGCTACAGCAGGGAGTAGAGACCGGCAGGGGACCACCAGGCAGCATCAGAGCAGAAGCTATAAGGCGAGTGTTGCTTTATTTTGTACTACAGCACGAATATGCTCCTGAAACTTGAAGGCCTCAATCCATTAAGACTGGCGCGATCCTTGATGAGGGACGTGCAGGAATAAGACGCATCGAACTCATTAAGAGGCAAGACTTGATGAATTTAGTGCATCTTATCTGATGTGGATCGCAACAAATGTTACTCCAGACAGACTCTTTTGCCGGATTCAACCCCATCCAAGTTACTCCCTAGCTCTGCCCATTTTGGTGGCGCAGCTTCAAACCAGAAGACGCTAAATTTTCCTACATTTTTGTACAACTTCGAGTTGTGCAAAAAAGTAGCCACTTTTCAGTGTTTTATGCAAACAATTTGACGCATCGACACTGAAGTCTTTGATAACTGTGGTCATATCATGAGCGTTCACTGAATACACCACGCCAAAAGGTTAGGAGAAAAGCTGCAAATGTGGAAGTGAGAGTGATACTATGTGAAGTGATGCTATAGACATTCAGGCGACAGCTCATTTCCGTCCATTAACTAGGTCAGACTGATCAGTACCTTCTACATCAGGATATCAGCGCTGAAAACCTCTAACTCTACGAACAAGATCGTCAAACTAGAGTATTCCTGGAGTCACCCAACGTCACGGTGTCTCAGGCGTTGTATGGTGACTGTCAAAACCAGGGAAAGGAAAAAGAGCAACAGGCGCGGAGAATGTTTCTTTTTTTGCTTTTAAAGATGGCTCATAATCTGCCACATTTATTAACCTGAACTATAATTTATGGATGTAAAATCCACATTTTTATTTGTTTTTTTTTTTTTTTAGTAAACCGAAGAACCCCCCAAGTTCTAATAAATCTTCCCCAGGGTCAACAGAGAAGAGGTGCACTCAAATCTGAAAGCGTGCCCTACTCTCTATAACCACAAAGCTCAATGTGGTCAGAAACTACAATTTCTCTCTACATAGAGGACGATGACGGTGGGCTGCTTCTGTCGCACTACTTGCCACTGTCCGTGACTGAAGCAGAAGAGTTTTTATCTGATATCCAATGTTCATCAGCTAGTTTATTAATGTCCTTCCTCTTGTTCTAACAGACCGTAATCATCAGCGGTGTACCCAGCCCTTACCTCCCCTCCAAAACCTACAATCTGGGCCAAATTATTATAACGGATCGATGGTGCAATCTGCTGGCAAACACCTGATCGGGTCTTAACATGCCCTATCATCCTTCTATCCAACAGGTAGATCCCCAGTACGCCTAAAGCCTTCTTACCCTGCAGTCGGCACCTAAACAATAGATCACCAGAAGGTTTGGCCATCTTTAGGCTACTTTCACATTTACGTTTTTAAAATCCGGCGGGCTGCGGCAAAAAGTTGTCAAACCTGATCCGGTAGAAGCGCATTACGTCGGATCATCTGTTTAGGCTGGAGGCGGAGAGGGAGAGAGAGTCTTCGGGCATGTGCCGTGGAAAAAAGCGGTCCGGCGCTGTCAAAAAAATGTTGCAGGGAACGTTTTTGTAGACGCCGGACAGGCATTTTTTGCCGTATCCGGCAATAGCCGGACACGCCGCATGGCCATCAGGCGCAATGCAGTGATAATGCTAGTCTACGGGAAAAAAACGGATCCGGTGTCAACCGGCGCTGGATCCGGTTTTTACCGCATCGCGCCTGATGCTTAAAGGTAAATGTGAAAGTAGCCGTAAATGGATTATTTGAGGAGTGTTTTCCACAGGGTCTGTGATAAACATATGATCACCGGGGGAGTCTGATTGCAGAGACCCCCCCACTGATCGTGAGAAGAGAGGTCATGTGGGAACAGAGCATGTCTATAGGAGCGGTGATGGCACATGGCCACTATTCCCTCATTCACAAGGGGGATTTTGTGTCCCTGGTTCTCAAGCCTTGGCATCTGGACCTACAATGATCATACATATTACAGACCTGATTGGTTCAGCAAGTAGCAGGAAAACCACTTTAACCACTAGAAAACATACGAACTTAACACCAGCGAGATTCCTCCTCTATAACAGGGAAGGATAAAATGACTCCGGTACTGAGAAATAAGTGAAGACAGGACATAGATGGCGACCATCTTATATAATCTGCTCTCAAAAAGGGAAGTTCAAAATTCTACAATATCCATAGCACACAAAATTACATGGGTCCAGGCACATGGCAGAAAGTGGTGCGCACACTACCCCAAGACCCAGAATCTTAAAGGGAATCTGTCAGCAGGTTTTTGCTGTGTTATCTGAGAGTAGCATAATGTAGCGGCAGAGACCCAGATTTCAGGAGTGTGTCATTTACTGGTCTGCTTCGTTCAGTTTTGCCAAAATCCACATTTTTTTTGCTGTAGACATAGTGCTCAGAATGCTGAGCTGTGTATAACCCCGCCCACAACCACTGATTGGCAGCAAGCAGATAATCAGTAGTGGGGGTGGGGTTACACAGATCAGCTGGACTGCTTGGCACGCAACATCTAGTCTTGCACCAATAATCTCCTGCTGATAAATCACTGATTGTCAGCAGCTTGCTGTAGTTTCAGTACAGATTCTCTTTATAAAAATAAACCAATGTGCAGCTCTGAAAAAAAAAAAAAAAAATCTTAAAAACATACAACTAAGAGTCAGTCTTTACACAAGCGATGCTCTCCACACATGCTAACCCCTGACACAACATACGCACAACACGATTTTTCTGCAACAGCATGGCATAAACTCAAAACACGATGGAGGGCAAAACCCAACTAACCGACAGATTACAACATAGCCTGCAAAATTCCTGACATACTTGTTACTGCACCCCCTGCTGTTCCACCCAATATGTCCGATTGCATGTGCAGATCCTTATTGGCGGTTGTGTGCGACCACAAGCTCTGGACACATTATGGTGGAAATTCTGGAAGGAATCAATAAAAAACACCAGGGGGCGCCATGACAAGTAAAAGTGATATCCAAACAAGGGTATTTTAACTTTTTTTTTTTTTTTTTTAACTATACCAAAAAGGGAAAAAACGTTCAGTTTTGAGTGATCTAAATAATGATAAATCTGGGGTTTAGTCTATGTAAAGTGAAATACTGTTTTTAGCGCAATATGTGTTATATGTTGAAAAACAAAACAAAACAAAAAAAAAAAACACACAAAACCATAAACTAGCTACAAGCCACCAACAAACATTAAAAAGAACAAAAACACACACAAAAAAGTATACGAGGGCAAATTAACTCAAATTTATGGCACTTTTCTTTTTAAGCAAAAAAAATTCTGGATCTTTAACATTTTCTGTATGTTTTTATGACGATCCTATTTCTGGTGTTCAGGATCTAAAGATTATTTCATCCATTTGGCGACTGTTGTATTATATCCTGTTTTAGGTAAAACGTTCTGTATTATTTCTAAGTGTTAAAATGACAAAAGTCAACTTTTTTTTTTTTTTAAATTAAAACCTAAACTTTTCAGAACACGAGATAGTTATTTGAGGGTTTTTACTACATTCTCCAAAATTGTCTTTATTAAACAAAAAAAATATTATAGCTGCAAAACTTATTAGGCACCGCTACTAAGACAGAAGTGGGGACTAGAGTGACGTCTTGTGGTTCAAAAGAACTCATTTTATGGCAAAACAATGAATGGTTACAAAACTTATCACCTTGGTACCCCAATCAGCAGGGGTGTGATGGGCCGATTTAGCCAAGTAGATATGGCAATCTCTTTATTAAATATTTTTTTTTAAATTGGATTCGGAACAAAGTATAGTGGGTGGATATAGACGGTGTAACCAAAGCCAAAAAAAGGGTAAAATCTAACATTTTCTCAATGGTTAAATGGAGATGTCCACTACTAAACAAACTTTTATTGAGGATCCCAAACAAATATCTAATTTGCCAAACTGGCGCGGTTTCTCTGTACTCCGCTTTGAGTCCACTGCTCTTGTGGCATCAACATCCGGAGGGGACGTCAAGTGACCACTGCAGTTGGTCAGTGGTTGCCGACTGGCTGCAGCATTCACGTGACACTTGCACATCACAGGTGAGATTTTCTTTCTCCCCCCCACCTCCCTGGGACCACTAATAAATGGGGTTTGTCTAGTGAACAACCCTTTTAAATGAAAGTAATTAAACGAAAAAATAAATCATCACTGGCTGGGTTAAAAATGTCAGAAGTTTCAAATTTGACAAATCAACTGCAAAGGGTATAAGTGCCAAGAAAATCAATGTCACACTGCGGAATTAAAATCTGCGCCACAGATCAATTTCCATCTGTGTTATATTATTTATAGCACAAAGATGAGACTTGATCAAATCGGATCCACCTTTCCTGCTGCTGTAATCTGCGGTGTAAGTCCAGATGGAAAATGCAACTTGAAGCTGCCATGTGTGAACGTACCCTACAGCGGGGTCTGTGGTGGGCAAAGCAACGCATCATCCCTTACAGCGCTTATGGCACTGGAAAGCTACGTGGCGCTGAACCACCAGAATAAAATTAAAGTATTATGGTCAGTAGTTTGTGCTCCCTGTTGAATTTTAAGAAATGGTCTTCCCAGGAAAATGCATTGCATGATATGTCTGTACAACCTGGACACGTACGACCTGTGTGTGCACGCAGCACCGGTGGCACAACCTTTACATTAACACTGGTCTATAACGCCATATCTGGAGGGCGCCGCGGCAGCGAAAGGCTTACCGATAGCTACATTATACTTCGTTCATTCGTATCCTCTACCCCAAGTACAGATAGACACAACCATGAGCCACAGACATATATGAAGGAATGGTTTGGATGCAGGACACCTGATATTCTTTAGTGTTAAACTCCAAGAAGCAGAAAAAAAAACAGAAAAAAAAAAAAAAAAAACAGAAAAAATAAATACTTTAAACGTGTTCTCAAAAAAAAAAAAAAAAAAAAACCCTCTAAATCACGCATTCACACTTGGTGCTTTTTTACCTCCAGTGGCATTATAAATAGACAGAAGGCACATAAATATGGAAAGGTGCAAGTACGGGAACGACGTCGGGAGGGGGGGGGGCGTAGGACAACAACTTGAGCTCAAGTTAAACCCAACAATCTGGGTGTTAAATGTTCTTTCCCCCAGTTATTAAACTGCGAAAAAAAAATATTCTTATCCTAGTGAAACATTTCAAGAGGGGAGTACGTTTAATTCCTTGCTCAAAAAATGTCCAGGAATAGGAGATGATCCAAGTTCTTGAAGACCGGCCCAACACGTGTTGTGCATGTAACCCTTAAAGTCTGCTGGAGCTTCCTCTACGTAGTACCAGTCAGTAAAAAAAAAAAAAAAAAAAAAAAAAAAAAAAACACCCATAGATAGGGTACCCTGTGATGATTAGAGACGACCAGAAACGGTTGTAACCCCAAAAGTACCGACAGTCAAGTCTTTATTGGTTTTGATGATGTCGTGCAGACTGGGCATAGACCCGGACTTAGTCTGTATTAAGCTTTTGATGAACTTTCCTTGGTCCTGAAGTTTTGAGCGCCTGCGCTTAATGGCTCTTTTTTCAGTCTTAGTCTTTTGGGGTTGTCCATTACAAAGGGCTGAACAGGTTGTGATGCCACAAAAGTAGGACTCCTCCGACTGGGAAGAGGTCTCCGAGCTGCCCTCGGAAGGTGGCCCCTTGTAGGAAGAGTGGTACACCTCCCCCATATTTGAGAAGTCTCTCTGGTTTGTGAATTCTTTCTTGGTTTTTATGTCCCCGTTTGGAAGTGCTTTCAATGGATCCATTGGTTTGATGGTCTCAATCTTCTCGGTTTTGTACTTGCAGCGCTTTTTCTGGAAACAGAAAGGAAAAAAAAAAAAAATACAGTCAAGTATAAAAAGGCAAATAAAATTTGGAAGATCTGAATTAATCAAGTGCTGTTGTAGGTCATGAGAATGACAGCGGCACCTCGGAAATTATGTGGGAGGGTGGAAAGCATTTTGGAAATTATCGTGGATGCCAAGAAACAACTAATCTGAGGGACAGAGGCAAAGAGCGGCCAGGATTTTACCATGAATTATTTCCTTTTTTTGTTCCAACATGGAGCATAGAAAAATAATTCACCAACATAGGGCTGTACCGCCACCTACAGGTGCACAACGCACACAGGGCTGTACCGCCACCTTCAGGTGCACAGTACACACGGGGCTGTACCGCCACCTACAGGTGCACAGTGCACACAGGACAGTACCGCCACCCCTAAAGGTGCACAGTGCACACAGGACAGTACCGCCACCCCTAAAGGTGCACAGTGCACACAGGGCTGTACCGCCACCTACAGGTGCACAGTGCACAAAGGCCGTACCGCCACCTACAGGTGCACAACGCACAAAGGCCGTACCGCCACCTACAGGTGCACAACGCACAAAGGCCGGACCGCCACCTACAGGTGCACAGTACACACGGGGCTGTACCGCCACCTACAGGTGCACAGTGCACACAGGACAGTACCGCCACCCCTAAAGGTGCACAGTGCACACAGGGCTGTACCGCCACCTACAGGTGCACAGTGCACACAGGGCTGTACCGCCACCTACAGGTGCACAGTGCACACAGAGCTGTACTGCCACCTAGAGGTGCACAGTGCACACAAGGCTGTACTGCCACCTACAGGTGCACAGTGCACACAGGGCTGTACCGCCACGTTCAGGTGCACAGTGCACACAGGGCTGTACCGCCACCTACAGGTGCACAGTGCAAACAGGACCGTACCGTCATCTACAGGTGCACAGTGCAGACAGGACCGTACCGTCATCTACAGGTGCACAGTGCAATGACCATGCAACACAGAAAAGGTAGTAAAAAATGCTTTAAATGCATGCATAGGTGCTAAGGGGGCCGTCCAGACCTCATATTGATATAATAATGAAAAGAAGCCGATCTGTAATAACCGTCACATATTGAGGTCTTAATATTACACACCCAGACATTCCCTTTAACTCCATTTTAAAGTGAGATGCAGTGAGAAACTAATCTTACCTTTTTCTCTGGAGAAAATTTCAATGGCTCCACAATGTAGAAATCTTCTGGATTTACTAGAGATAAAAGTATATTTTATTATTAGCCTATGGACACGTGAGGTTTGGCTGCTTTTTCCAAGCGTTACCCACATAGAACTGCCCAGATCGCTTTCCTTTAGTAATGAATGAGAACATTCAGGAAATATAAATAAATGAAAAAAAAAAATTTACTCTTTCATCACAATTCTCATATTTTAATCTCTGGTCTCCTTGCAATAAATTGCAACTTTTGTACAGAAGACATATCACAAGTCATAAAAAGGAGATAAGACACAAATGTCTCCTTTATGGAAAGAGCAGCCACAGACTGGAGAACCTTTGTCCGCACGCTGGCCGGATGGAGACGATCTTTCACCACCAACTGGCACAGTGTATTCCTCTACAGAAATCTCCAAAATACAGACCCCCCCCGCCCCCAACGGGACAAGTTTCTCCTGCATCTGACAACACTTGCAGAGAAATGTGTTTGCGGCCAGCCTCAGTAGTCAAGTCCTGTCATTCTGATAGCCGATGATGCCAGTTACGGTGCTGAAATAGTCTACGGCATCGCATCATTTAACGGAAACTCCAACCCAAGGGATATGCTGATATCGTGCTAAAACCAGCGTAACGGACAGTTTGCAAATTAAAAATAATCTGTCAGCAGGTTTTTGCCATGTAGTTTGAGAGCAACCTGATGTAGGGGTAGAGACCCTGATTGCAAGGATGTCACTTACTGTACCAGGTCTGTTTCAAATCAAATCAGCAGCAGAACTGGCCTCATGCCTCATAGTCCAACCCCGTCCCCACCACTGATTAGCAGCTTTCTATCAATGCACAGTGTACACACAGAGCGGCCAGTCAGTGGTGCGGGCGTGGTTACATTGGGCTCAGCATTCAGAGCTCTGCTAGATCTTCAGCAGAGAAAACTAAAACCGTCCCAACTGCTGCACCCAGTAAACCAAGTGACACATTGCTGGAATCAGGGTCTCAACTCAGACATCATGCTGCTCTCAGATTACATAGCAAAACCTGCTGACAGATTGCCTTTAGCAGGACAAAAGTGCACGTGCCGCTTAATTTCACATTTGCTCGGCTCTCAGACAGTATTCAGCAATGCACAGATGTATACCAAGTCCATGTTCACACGTTGTGTTTTTGCTGCATTTTTCCTCCAAGGCAAAACCTGCTCTCTTGGCAGTAAAGAAGCTGCTTAAAAAGGCATGTTTTGCTGAGATTTTGTTATCTCTTGTGTATGTTGATAAAGTTTAGTGGCCCCAAAAAGAAGACGGATTTAACTTTCTTAGGAATTGCACAGAAAACACCGCAATAATGAATACCTGCGCTTTTGCACTTTCCCATTGTTTTCTAACTGTGAAATAAAGCTGTAAAAACAAAAGAAGTGACGTGCAGCAGTTTGCAAAAACAGAGCAGCATTCCAAATCAGTCAGGAAAAAAACCCAATGTGTGAATGAGATTTCTGAAATCTCAGACTTTGCTGGTACTGTAAAATGCAGCTTAAAATTGATGCAACGTGTGAACATGGTCTAAGGCTACTCACGCTATGTGCACACTGAGGAAAAATTTCTGCATCTCTTGGCAGAAAAAAAAGCAGCAGCAAAAACGCGCGTTTTGGGTGATTTTTTTGACTGATGTGAATGAAGTAAATAGTTAAAAACGCAGAGAGAATTGACATGCAGCAGATTATTTTCAGCACCAAGTCTGCAAGTCACAAATACCGTATATACGTTGAGATTTTCAGCCCATTTTTTGGGGCATCACAGATCATACTTACCTGTCTTCAGCAGTCACATGGTGCCGCTCATTACCACTCATGAATATGCGCATATTCATGAGTGGTACCACGTGACCGCTGAAGACAGGAAGGGAGACCGTGGAGAAGCGAGGCTGCAGAGACCACGGCAGGATGGGTGAGTATAGCGATATTCACCTGTCCCCTGGTCCATCGTTGCTCACCGCTGCATCCTGTGTCACTGACACAAGAAGCGGCAGACAGCGGCGATGGACCCAGGAGAGGAGAGTATGGCTTTTTTCCCCCTTTTTTTGCAGCATATGGGGGCGGGGCATAGTCTGGGGAGCAGCATATGGGGGCGGGGCATAGTCTGGGGAGCAGCATATGGGGGCGGGGCATAGTCTGGGGAGCAGCATATGGGGGCGGGGCATAGTCTGGGGAGCAGCATATGGGGCGGGGCATAGTCTGGGGAGCAGCATATGGGGGCGGGGCATAGTCTGTGGAGCAGCATATGGGGGCGGGGCATAGTCTGTGGAGCAGCATATGGGGGCGGGGCATAGTCTGTGGAGCAGCATATGGGGGCGGGGCATAGTCTGTGGAGCAGCATATGGGGGCGGGGCATAGTCTGTGGAGCAGCATATGGGGGCATAGTCTGTGGAGCAGCATATGGGGGCATAGTCTGTGGAGCAGCATATGGGGGCATAGTCTGTGGAGCAGCATATGGGGGCATAGTCTGTGGAGCAGCATATGGGGGCATAGTCTGTGGAGCAGCATATGGGGGCATAGTCTGTGGAGCAGCATATGGGGGCATAGTCTGTGGAGCAGCATATGGGGGCATAGTCTGTGGAGCAGCATATGGGGGCATAGTCTGTGGAGCAGCATATGGGGGCATAGTCTGTGGAGCAGCATATGGGGGCATAGTCTGTGGAGCAGCATATGGGGGCATAGTCTGTGGAGCAGCATATGGGGGCATAGTCTGTGGAGCAGCATATGGGGGCATAGTCTGTGGAGCAGCATATGGGGGCATAGTCTGTGGAGCAGCATATGGGGGCATAGTCTGTGGAGCAGCATATGGGGGCATAGTCTGTGGAGCAGCATATGGGGGCATAGTCTGTGGAGCAGCATATGGGGGCATAGTCTATGGAGCAGCATATGGGGGCATAGTCTATGGAGCAGCATATGGGGGCATATTCTATGGAGCAGCATATGGGGGCATATTCTATGGAGCAGCATATGGGGGCATATTCTATGGAGCAGCATATGGGGGCATATTCTATGGAGCAGCATATGGGGGCATATTCTATGGAGCAGCATATGGGGGCATATTCTATGGAGCAGCATATGGGGGCATATTCTATGGAGCAGCATATGGGGGCATATTCTATGGAGCAGCATATGGGGGCATATTCTATGGAGCAGCATATGGGGGCATATTCTATGGAGCAGCATATGGGGGCATATTCTATGGAGCAGCATATGGGGGCATATTCTATGGAGCAGCATATGGGGGCATATTCTATGGAGCAGCATATGGGGGCATATTCTATGGAGCAGCATATGAGGGCATAGTCTATGGATTCCACCCTCGGCTTATACACAAGTCAATAAGTTTTCCCAGTTTTTTGTGGCAAAACTAGGGGGGCGGCTTATACACGAGTATATACGGTAAGCAACGTGTGCATGTCAGGTCTCTCACTCACTTTGCTGGCATCAGGATTGCTTCTTGTTTCACTAGGAAATGCATGGCAAAAACGCACCAAATCTGCAACGTGTGCACAAGCCCTACTTTCTCCTGAGTACACCGGTACCTCATGTGTGGAGGAAGACCAATCTTTAGGCGCACGGCAGTGCTCAGAAGGGAAGGAGCATCATTTGAGATTTTGAATGTCAAATTGGCTGGAATCGAGAGCAGACACCATGTCGCGTTTGGAGAGCCCCTGATGTACCTAAACAGTGGAAACCCCCCACAAGTGACCTCATTTTGGAAACTAGACCCCCCAAGGAACTTACAGTGCCTTGTGAAAGTATTGATCCCCCTGGAACTTTTCAACCTTTTCCCACATATCATGCTTCAAACATAAAGATACCAAATGTAAATTTTTGGTGAAGAATCAACAACAAGTGGGACACAATTGTGAAGTTGAACAAAATTTATTGTTTATTTTAAATTTTTGAGGAAATTCAAAAACTGAAAAGTGGGGCGTGCAATATTATTCGGCCGCTTGAACTTAATACTTTGTTGCGCCACCTTTTGCTGCGATTACAGCTGCAAGTCTCTTGGGGTATGTCTCTTCAGTTTTGTAGATCGAGAGACTGAAATTCTTGCCCATTCTTCCTTGGCAAAAAGCTCGATCTCAGTGAGGTTTGATGGAGATTGTTTGTGACCAGCAGTTTTCAGCTCTCTTCACAGATTCTCGATTGGATTCAGGTCTGGACTTTGACTTGGCCATTCTAACACCTGGATATGTTTAAATGTGAACCATTCCATTGTAGATTTCGCTTTATGTTTGGGATCATTGTCTTGTTGGAAGACAAATCTCAGTTCCAGTCTCAGGTCTTTTGCAGACTCCAACAGGTTTTCTTCAAGAATGGTCCTGTATTTGGCTCCATCCATCTTCCCATCAATTTTAACCATCTTCCCTGTCCCTGCTGAAGAAAAGCAGGTCCAAACCTTGATGCTGCCACCACCATGTTTGACAGTGGGGATGGTGTATTCAGGGTGATGAGCTGTGTTGCCTTTACGCCAAACATATCGTTTGGCATTGTTGCCAAAAAGTTCGATTTTGGTTTCATCTGACCAGAGCACCTTCTTCCACATGTTTGGAGTGTCTCCCAGGTAGCTTGTTGCAAACTTTAAATGACACTTTTCACGCATATCTTTGAGAAAAGGCTTTCTTCTTGCCACTCTTCCATAAAGGCCAGATTTGTGCAGTGTACAACTGATTGTTGTCCTATGGACAGACTGTCCCACCTCAGCTGTAAATCTCTGCAGTTCATCCAGAGTGATCATGGGCCTCTTGGCTGCATCTCTGACCAGTCTTCTCCTTGTTTGAGATGAAAGTTTAGAGGGACAGCAGGGTCTTGGTAGATTTGCAGTGGTATGATACACCTTCCATTTCAATATGATCGCTTGCACAGTGCTCCTTGGGATGTTTAGCAGGTGCATTTATACGGAGAATTGATTACACACAGGTGGATTATATTTATCATCATTAGTCATTTAGGACAACATTGGATCATTCAGAGATCCACAATGTACTTCTGGAGTGAGTTTGCTGCACTGAAAGTAAAGGGGCCGAATAATATTGCACGCCCCACTTTCCAGTTTTTGAATTTCCACAAAAATTTAAAATAAATTTCGTTCAACTTCACAATTGTGTCCCACTTGTTGTTGATTCTTCACCAAAAATTTACATTTGGTATCTTTATGTTTGAAGCATGATATGTGGGAAAAGGTTGAAAAGTTCCAGGGGGCTGATTACTTTCGCAAGGCACTGTATCTAGATGTGTGGTGAGAGCTCTAAACTCTCAAGGGCTTCACAGAAGTTTATAACAGAGCCGTAAAATTCAAAAAAAAAAAATATATTTTTTCCAGAAAAATGATATTTCATCCCCAATTTTTATTTTCCCAAGGGTAACAGGACCACAAGAGTTATTGTGCAATTTGTCCTGAGTACGCTGATACCCCATATGTATGGGTAAACCACTGGGTGGGTGCATGGCAGAGCTTGGAAGGGAAGGAGCGCCGTTTTGGAATGCAGACTTTGATGGAATGTTCTGCGGCCGTCATGTTGCGTTTGCTGAGCCCGTGTGCCTAAACAGTAGAAACCCCCCAAAAGTGACCCCATTTTGGAAACTAACCCCCCCCCCCCAAGGAGCTTATCTAGATGTGTGGTGACCAGTGGCGGATTATAATGAGGTCAATTTGGGCAGTCGCCCCGGGCCCAGTGGGGTTAAGGGGCCCACAGCCCCCAAGCCAGTAAATTGCCCCATTATAATCCGCCACCGCGCAGGGCCGGATTATAGGCAGGGCAGGCGGGGCTTCAGCCCCGGGGCCCCCACCACATGAGCTTCTAAGGGGGCCCCCACCACATTCCTGCTGGCTGCTGCAATGGCACTCCATCTTCTCCCCACCTAAAAGTGAGTGACCGTGGGGGCGGCATTATGTGCTCTGCTACCAGCAGCATCTACAAGTAGCGTGCAAAGGCTTGTGATGAGATCACAGGAGGGAAGGTGTCAGGGCCCCCGATCATGTGACCCCTGTCTCCTCCCCTCCTGTGACCTCATCACAGGTCCTGTGCGCACAGCACAGAGCACTGAGAGCAGCCATGTATGTGGAGTGCGGCTCTGCGGGTGGAGGTCGGTGCTGGAGGCTCCATTATTCTCTACGTGGAGTGCGGCTCTGCGGGTGGAGGTCGATGCTGGAGGCTCCATTATTCTCTATGTGGAGTGCGGCTCTGCGGGTGGAGGTCGGTGCTGGAGGCTCCATTATTCTCTATGTGGAGTGTGGCTCTGCGGGTGGAGGTCGGTGCTGGAGGCCCCATTATTCTCTATGTAGAGTGTGGCTCTACGATTCGTGACCCCCGTCACGTGACGAGGGGGGCCCCACAGAGTCTGAACTGCCCCGGGCCCTGGCTACCCTTAATCCACCCCTGGTGGTGACTGGTGAGCACTTCGAACCCCCAAGTGCTTCACAGAAGTTTATAATGTAGAGTCGTGAAAATAAAATCATTTTTTTCGACAAAAATGATTTTTGCCCCCAAATTTTTATTTTCTTAAGGGTAACAGGAGAAATTAGACCTCCTAAGTTGTTGTGAAATTTGTCCCGAGTACGCTGATACCCCATATGTTGGGCTAAACCACTGTGATCGCCTTACTGCGATCCTTGGGAGGCAGAATAAACAAATCCACAAAAGGTGAAGAATTGGTTTTATTTTTTACGCAGTTCCTCGTGCGGTATTAGTGATTAGGCGACTTTATTCCTCGGGTCGGTGCGATTACAGCGATACCAGATTTACATCCTTTTTTCGTGTTTAGCTTCTGTCACACATTAAAAGGCGCTTTTCTTTGTAAGAATTTTTTGTAAGATTTTTGCATCATTGTATTTTGAGAGCTATAATTTTTCCATATTCTGGCTGACAGTCATGTTATGGCTTGTTTTTTGCGGGACGAGCTGACGTTTCTATTGGTACCATTTTCGGGCACATGACTTTTTTTGATCACTTTCTATACTGATTTTTGTGGAGGCAGAATGAACAAAAACTAGCAATTCAGGAATTGTTTTTTTTCCTCCGTTCCTCGTGTGGTAAAATTGGTAAAGCAGCTTTATTCTCCGGGTCACTACGATTATCTTTTTTTGTGTTTTGGTGTTTTTTTTTTTTTATTTTTTACACAAAAACTTTTATAGAAAAAATTATTATTTTTGCATCACTTTATTCTGAGAGCTATAACTTATTTTTCCGCTGATGGAGCTGTATGGTGGCTTGTTTTTTGCGGGACAAGATGGCGCTTTCAGTGATACTATATTACCATTCGTTTTTTTTATTGCGTTTTATTACACTTTTTCCAAGCAGTAGGATGATACCGCTTGGAAAAAACAGGATTTTTTGGGTTGCTTACCGTAAAATCTGTTTCTCGGAGCCTTCATTGGGGGACACAGAGACCATGGGTGTATGCTGCTGCCACTAGGAGGCTGACACTATGCACAAAAAAAGGTTAGCTCCTCCTCCGCAGTGTACACCCCACCGACCGGTAGGAAGTTCCTCAGTTAGTGAGAAAGCAGTAGGAGAAGTAACAGAATAGATTGAAAACAGAACAAACAACTCAACTGTAACAAACCGACAAACATAAGAACAGGAGTTGTAGAACATGGGAGGGTGCTGTGTCCCCCAATGAAGGCTCCGAGAAACAGATTTTACGGTAAGCAACCCAAAAAATCCTGTTTTCTCGTTCGCCTTATTGGGGGACACAGAGACCATGGGACGTCCCAAAGCAGTCCCTGGGGTGGGAAACAAACTTCCATCAGGCCAGAGGACTCGCCACCGCAGCCTGCAGAATCCTTCTACCTAGGCTGGCGTCCGCCGAAGCGTAGGTGTGGACCCTGTAGCATTTCACAAAGGTGTGAACCGATGACCACGTTGCAGCCTTGCAAAGCTGCAGCGCGGAAGCTCTGTGGCGCACCGCCCAGGAGGCACCCACCGCCCGGGTAGAGTGCGCTCTGATCCCTGGAGGGGCCACTCGATGCTTGACCCGGTATTCCTCCAAAATTGCCGATCTGATCCAGCGCGCAATAGTGGCCTTTGAGGCTGGGTGATGAACAGAGAGTGACTTCCGCAAGGAAGTCGTCCGGGCTAGATAGACTCTCAATGCCCTGACTAGGTCCAGCTTGTTCAAAGACCGCTCCCGAGGGTGAGCTGGGCTCGGGCAGAAGGATGGCAGAACAATGTCCTCATTGAGGTGAAACGAAGATACCACCTTCGGAAGAAAAGAGGGCGGAGGCCGCAGAACTACCCTGTCCTGATGAAGGACCAAAAAAGGAGAGCGGCAAGAAAGTACCGCTAATTCCGACACGCGCCGGATGGAGGTAATGGCCACCAGAAAGGCCACTTTCCAAGAAAGGAGGGAAAGGGAAACGTCCCTGAGAGGTTCAAAAGGAGGACCCTGCAGAACCTGAAGAACCAAATTAAGATCCCAAGGATCCACGGGAGCTCGGTACGGAGGAACCGTGTGAGCCACACCCTGGAGGAAGGTTTTGACCTGGGGCCGGGAGGCCAGCGTTTTCTGAAATAAAATGGACAGTGACAAAACTTGACCCTTCAAGGAACTGAGAGCAAGCCCCGCATCCAGCCCTGCCTGAAGAAACGCCAGAATAGAAGGGAGCGAAAAAAACCAAGGGCGCGATGTCATTGGCCTCACACCAGGAGAAATAGGCTTTCCAAGTACGGTAATAGATCTTCGAAGAAAAAGGCTTTCTGGCGCGGATCATGGTATGAATTACCCGATCAGAGAATCCTGCCCGTCTCAAAACCTCGGTCTCAACAGCCACGCCGTTAAATTGAGCGACCAAGAATTGGGGTGGCAAATCGGGCCTTGAGACAGCAGATCTGCCCGTCGGGAAGCTTCCAGGGGGCGTCCGCGAGAAGGTTGACAATGTCTGCGAATCAAGACCTTCTGGGCCAATTCGGGGCGATGAGGATGACTGGAATCCCCTCTGCTTTGATTTTCTTCAACAACTTCGGAAGAAGAGGCAGAGGAGGGAACAGGTAGGGGAGCACGAACTGTGACCAAGGGACGGCCAGAGCGTCGGCGCCCACTGCCAGAGGGTCCCGAGACCTGGACACGAATTGTGGGACTTTCCTTTGAGGCGAGATGCCATGAGGTCTACATCCGGGGTTCCCCACCGACGGCAGAGCAGATGAAACACCTCCGGATGTAGGGACCATTCCCCTGCCGCGAGACCCTCGCGGCTGAGGAAATCGGCGGCCCAGTTGTCCACGCCGGGAATGTGAACCGCGGAAACCGATGGAACAAAGGTCTCTGCCCACTGAAGAATTCTGGACACTTCCGCCAGGGCTGAGACACTCCGTGTCCCCCCTTGGCGGTTGATATACGCCACCGCTGTGGCATTGTCTGTCTGAATCCTGACAGGCAGGCCCTTGAGGCGCCTTTCCCAGTGGACGAGAACTAGATGGATCGCCCGTATCTCTAGGACATTGATCTGCAGAGCTGATTCCTGAGTCGACCATCGACCCTGAACAGTGTGATTGCGGAACACTGCACCCCAGCCGATGAGGCTGGCGTCCGTAGTGACAATCTGCCAGTGAACGGGAAGAAAAGACCGCCCCAAGAGAATGAAGGGAGACGTCAACCACCAGTTGAGAGACCGCCTGATCCGGCAGGAAAGGCGAACCGGACGATCCAGAGACAGAGCCGACCTGTTCCACCTGGACAAAATGGCCTGCTGGAGTGGCCTGGCGTGAAATTGGGCAAAGGGAACTGCCTCTATCGCCGCCACCATCTTCCCCAGGACCCTCATGGCTGTCCTGAGGGATGGAAATCGTGTGATCTGTAATGCTCTCACGCCCTGCTGCAGGGAAAGAATCTTGTCTTGTGGGAGAAATACCCTTGACCGACGAGTGTCGAACAGAAGGCCCAGAAACACAAGGCGTTGAGTAGGGACCAGACAGGACTTTTCCCGGTTGACGATCCACCCAAAACTGGACAGGGTGTCTAGAACGATCGCCACACTTAGGCGGGCCTGTTGAAAGGAGGGGGCCTTGATCAGGATATCGTCGAGGTACGGAAAAAGAACGAGACCTCTGATCCTCAACAAGGCCATCAACGCCGCCATAAACTTCGTGAAGACTCTGGGAGCGGTGGCGAGCCCGAAAGGAAGCGCGACGAACTGGTAATGTTCGTGAAGAATCGCAAACCGCAGGAACTTCTGATGTCCGGGAAATATGGGCACATGTAGATAGGCATCTTGGATGTCTATGGAACCCATGAATTCCTGCTCCTCCATGGAAGCAATTACCGAGCGAACTGACTCCATCCGGAAGTGGCGAAGGCAAACTCTCTTGTTGAGTAACTTGAGATCCAAGATGGGTCGAACTGTCCCGTCCTTTTTCGGCACCACAAACAGGTTTGAATAAAACCCTGTGAAGCGTTCCGATTCGGGAACGGGCACAATCACCCCAGAACTGAGAAGAGAGGCGATGGCCGAACCGAACCCCAGGACCAAGGCCGGATCCCTCGGCGGACGGGATTGTAAGAAACGATCCCGTGGAAGAGAAATTAACTCTATTTTGTATCCTGTTGATACAACCTCTCTGACCCAAGCGTCCTCTACTGAGGCGAGCCAGACGTCGCTGAAGAAGAGAAGTCGACCTCCCAATTGGAAGGGACCCACGGGAGACCGATGGTAGTCATGCGGACGTAGACCGTCCAGATCTAGATCTGGACGGTCTTCCCTGGGAAGAGTGGGACCGCCAGGACGGAGTGGGCCTGAAGGAAACCTTTCTTTCCTGACGTGCCTGTGGCCTTTGCTGGTTGGAAGGGTTTTCCGCCGTATTGAAACGGCGGAAAGTCCGAAAGGGACGAAACTGACGCCTTGGAGGAGGTCTGCGAGGCTTGGAGGGGAGAAGAGAACTCGTACCTCCGGTAGCGTCCTTAATAATCTGATCCAATTGTGATCCGAAGAGACGCACTCCCTGAAAAGGCAGATTGGTCAGAGACTTTTTAGAGGACAAGTCCGCCTGTCAGGCCTTGAGCCAAATTGTACGTCGGATTGCCACGATGTTACTTGACGCCTGAACTGCGCAAGATGCGGCATCCAAGGAGGCAGAAAGCAGATAATCCCCCGCATGGGAAATCTGATTGGCGAGATCGGCCAAATGCTCTGGTCGTGCCTTATCCAGAATGCCCTGTCGAAGGTCATCTGCCCAAGTGGATATGGCCTTTGCTGCCCAAGAAGAAACAAAGACTGGACATACCGCTGCTGATGCCGCTTCGAAGGCAGATTTTGCTAGAGATTCTATGATCCCATCATTAGAATCTTTTAGCGACGCCACACCTGACAGCGGAAGGACCGTATTATTAGAAAGTCTGGACACGGGAGGGTCCACCGAGGGAGAAGCGGCCCAGTTGTCCGTGAGCTCTTTAGCAAACGGGTACAGCACACCGAGACACTTTCCTCTTTGAAAGCGTCTGGTCGGATCTTCTCTCTCCTTTGTAAAAATCTTTCCAAACTCAGAATGGAAGGGAAACACCCTGGATGGTGTTTCCGCCTGTCTGGACGAAACCTCCTGATCTGAGGATTTCGCAGGGGCGTCAGCGATGTCAAACGTATGGTGAATCGCAGCAATGAGGTTTTGCACCGTAACCTTCATGTTCGCATCCTGGTCTGAATCCAGCTCTAAGACCCTTTCCGATTCCGAAAGCGCTTCACCTGACTCGGGGGAGGAGGCCCGAGAGGGAGACTGCTGGGGACTATGGGGTGAGGTAGGACGAGGGGAGGACTCCGCCTGGAGGTCCTGCCTGGGCCTCTTGCGACTGCCGCTGGCTGGCTCAGATGGGACGTCCTGAGACGTGCTGGGTCCCGCCGAAGCTCCCAAGGGCAACTTGTCCAGAACGGCTACTAGGGACTGAGACACCTTGATGAGGTCTGCCACTGACTGTGATTGAGAGGAGGCCCAACCCGGCATGGGGGGCTCACTCGCCCCTGGGGCTATGGATGGCTCCTGAGCGGCGTCGGGCTGGACGCAGAGCGGGTACGATCAGACTTAGCGTTGGACATAGTGAAAAGAGAGGCAGTGCCGGCCGGTTGGGGGACAGAAGGCAGAGAAGGGTGTCAGTCTGCAGGTGCAGAGCTACTCACGGTCCGGTGTCCCCAAGGGCGATGCTCTCTGATCTGGCTGCAGGATGAGGCCAGGCCAATCCGGCTGAAAAAAGGCCCAGCGACCGAAATCCGGCAGGGAATGAGGTCCGGCTGGCAGGCTGAGAAGATGGCGACCACCAGGGAAAGGGCGCGCTGCCAGAGGGAGAAGAAGGGCGGAGCTCGCCGCAGAGATCCCCTTAGCACCGCCCACTGTCCAATAGCAGGCTGGTGTGAGGCAAGGGGGCTGGGAAGGCCTAGGACGGGCGGGAGAGAAGCCCGCTTAGAAGAAAGGGGCAGGGGGCGTGGCCGCGACGCAGCGGTAGGCCCGAGATGAAGCCGGTGCCTAAATTAATAGCGCCGGCCGCCTGTCAGCACGGGGTCGGCGCGGAAAACGCGCCGCAACACCGGGCCGAAACCCCGGGCCGCGTCCCTGCTTCCCACAGCCCGACCCCTGTATACCCCTGCCGGGATGAAGAAAAAACGGGGGGGGGGGGGGTGCAGAACAAGGCCCGAAAGAACAGGGGCCTTCATGGATGATACCCCTGCCGATGAAAACGCCGGGGGACCGCTAGACCGCATACTCACCCAGGCCGGGGGCCACAATAAAGGTACCTTAGAATCCCACGCTGTCTGTCGTCTTTATGGAATCCACGCCTCGTCCAACCGTCAGGCTCTGGTAGGCGAGATGGTGGGAGGCGGGGGGCAAGGACCGTCCGTATAGCTGGCACGCACCTGTGCGAGGCTCCTGGTCCTGCCGCGGAGACCTATGAGGATACGGGGTGGCAGTACACGCCGTACTCATAGTCTCTTTGTGGGAGTACGGATGTGACTGTTCACTCCGTATCCCTCCGAAACCTGTAAAGGAACGACGCACGACGAGGTAGATAGGGGTCTAATAAAAGACCCGTGTCCACCTCCTACTGACACTAAGCTAAACTGAGGAACTTCCTACCGGTCGGTGGGGTGTACACTGCGGAGGAGGAGCTAACCTTTTTTTGTGCATAGTGTCAGCCTCCTAGTGGCAGCAGCATACACCCATGGTCTCTGTGTCCCCCAATAAGGCGAACGAGAAAGTATAATTTGCTCTTTTTTTTTTTTTTTTTTACTGCATTCACCGAAGGGGTTAACTAGAGTGACACTTATAGACGGGATTTTTAACGGATGCGGCGATACCAAACGTGTACTTTTTTTTGTCTATTTTTTTTTTACATAAAAATATGTATTTTTAGGAAAAGTGTTTTTTTTTTTTTTTTTTTACATATTTTTTAAAAAAAGAAATGTTTGTTTTTTTACCTTGTCCCTTTATGGGACTTTGATTTGCAGATATAATACATTGCAATGCTCCAGCATTGCAATGTATTATACCTATGCTGAAAGCTTCTGAGACCATGCTGTGAGCATGGTCTCAGTGGCTCTCCGTAGCTGGATGACCCGGGGGTCATCATGGCACAGAATGGGCCCCGCAATTACATCGCAGGGACGCCGATCAGAAGGCAGAGGGAGCCCCTGCGATCCTCTGCCTCACCCCTGAACACTGTGATCGCGCTCGATTGCATCAATGAGGGGGTTAACAGCCAGCATCTCCTGCCCGCTCATGCTGTGATCGGTCAGTCAGATTGACTGACCAATCACAGCGCTCTGGGTGAGGAGACTGACTGCAAGGGTCCCCGCACCTCTTGCCGTGCCTGTCAGCACTGAACGGCCACTGCGCGTTTACACGCAGTGACAGTTTGGCTATGCACGTCATGCATTTAGTCATGGTGCGGGAACTTTCACCCAGCTATGACGGACTGTGCATGTCAATGGACGGTAAGGGGTTAATAGCTCATTTACATATTAAGAAAAACATGGATTTTTCTGGAATAAGATCAGATCACTTCCCATGACCCGTGTGCTCATATAGACGGCATAGGAGGGTTGATCCTGATGACAGATTCCCTTTAGTACAGCAACTGCTCCAAAGCATTTCCATTCATCTGCCGGGCATCCAGAATCATTACACAAGTATCTGCCGTATGTAATACAATTCATTAATGCAAATACCTTCTTTACTTGAGAGATTAAATGACTGGGAACGGATAAGAGGAAATGTGGTTCTTCGCTTAAGATTCATATCATCATAGGAAGAAAAACACCTGAAGGATAAAAATGCAAGAACATCAGACATTTACCGAGCTACAGATGATCAACGCAACATCCGAAACTGCTGGTACGTGTTCTCTGATTTGTAAACTGCTGCGGAGCGGGTTGGCGCTACATTAATGACATTACCACTGTTACTAGAGATGCAATCACATCACAACATGGCTACAGACACCACAGGTATAGTACAAACCGGCCGTCACCCGTAGGCCGGGTCGTATAAACGGGCAAACTACTTCTAATGCCCGGCACACACGGGCAAGTACTGCACCATGCAAGGCCTGCGACTGGTCAAAATGCTCACTTGTCATGACCTAAGGGAATTTCAGCACAAATAAAAGGGAATGCTGGCCACAATTTTCCTATATGTCAGAGGATCTTGAGAAAAGATCCCATTTGTGACGCCCCCGATCTCAGGGAATGTCACAGGAATTTTTGTTACAATGTCATGTCATGTTGTAGATTTTAATGCCACATTCACATCTCCAGTAATCATGTGTTAGAACGGATCCAGCAGAAATCCATTGGCAAAAAAAGTTGTGCGGACAGGACTTTTGTTTATTTAAAAAAAAAAAAAAAAAAAAAAAAAATTTCAGCTGTTTTTTTTTTTTTTTTACATTGGAAGTTTATGGAAAAAAGGAGGCATTAAATAGCCATCCAGTTTCTTCCCCTTCAAACTGATATAGTAAGCAAAAAAAAAACACTGTCAGTTGTCTGCGATGGATTTTAGCTGGATCAGATGTACTGGACATGTGAACATAGGCCTAGTGAATTCACTGGCGGAAGAGGAGGATGATCGGTTCCTTGGGAGATAACTGGGAGCATTACTAGTATGCACTGCATACACACCTAAATGCATGTATGCCGAGATACACATTTTTCAATAGAGTTTCATTAAAAATTTTGATCCAAAAAATACACAATTTTAAAAACATGTATCTCCTATCCAGAAGGCTGAGCAGGTGAGGTTTCTCATCCCTAAGAGTCTAAAGGGATTAGTGAAACTTGGAAGTCATCCTTTTTACTTCACTGTTCCATCCATCCTGGCTTCATCTTTAACTGAACCATTGCTAAGAGTCAATGGATATAAAAAAAAAAAAAAAAAAAAAAAAACACACACACGGGAAATGACGACGGAGGGGAAAAAAAAAAAAAATATCAGTGTTACTCCAAGACTGTAACACTCAAACAGAAGTATGAATGTAGCATCTGTCTTTCTGAACTCTTCGGTGCCGATTTAGGACCACATAAAAAGTTCAGCTTAACTTTGATGTGGTCTGTGGCTATACAAAAAAAAGAAAAAAAAGAAAAGAAAAAAAAAAAAAAAAAAAAAAAAAAAAAAAAAAAGGTATAAGCATTACAATCCCCCAAAAGAAAGCGCTCACTGATGGATTCACATCTAACGCATTTTACAGCCAGCCATAGAAAAATCACAGGCTATAAAAGACGTATGGTGAAAAATGGTTAATGAAACTTTTTTTTTTTTTTTACCTAAAATGCATGCTGTTAAGAAAAAAAAACAAAAAAAAAAAAAAAAGTGTTCCCAAAAGTGTCCGTATCCTTCAACCCGCGTTGCTGCTGGAGCCGTCACACAGGCGTATAAAGAAAATTGTCCGAGTTTTATTCGGAAAACTTGGGACAATTTTTCTGCTCAACCATCATTCATGTGCAATCCGTTTTTATACAGCAGCAGTAATGAAAAATTTACAAGGCAAAATACGGTCCTCGGTGTTAATAGAATTGCAATGTAGCTGTAAAAGTAAGAATAAGATGCTACAGAGTTGATCTGTGTGGGATAGGTTTTTTTTTTTTTTTGCACACCCACAAATTTTAAAATTGAGTCCCAAGGGACACATGGAAGAAACTATTATATGCTGCAAAGTTTTTCCTTTTTCTTTTAAACTTTTACAGTAAGTGGAGAAAAACCTGCACTTTTTTCTCCAAGGATGGTTCCCCAACAGGTCATGTTTTCAGGATTTCCTTTGTATTGCACAGGTGATGCAATTATCACCTGAGCAATACTCAGGAAATCCTGAAAACATGACCTGTTGGTGGGCCTTGAGGACTGGAGTTGGGGAACCCTGCTCTAAAGGACAGCACTTGGACCAAAAACAAGCTCACGTGAAACTAACCACTCTAGATTTAGTTGTGCAACCTGCATGAGGATCTGGAGAGAACCTACAGTGTGTGAACAGGAGCCAAATCGGATATAGATTAAAAACCTATAAATGCTACTACGCGAAGAATCTGTTACTGTGAATTGTCATGTAATACAATAACGTGGCACCAGAGGGCGCTCTAACAAACGTTTGCTCGGGAAACTGGTGGTCCCAGATCACAGATGTCACTAGTGTGATCAGCCCCTCGTATTTTAAGAGAACATGGACTTGATTGACCCTTTGAAGTTTGGCCCAAACAAACTGCTAAAATATTTTATAATTTAGTGACGGGTTTCTTTTTGAAGCCCAATATTCATGTCCAAATGAGCAATTGCTCACATGAACTAACGCTAGGTTTACTTACGCTATAACGCCGGGTCGGAGCTCAAAGCAAAAATTAAAGTAAAAAACAAAAACAAAACACCTTTTGATACAGATGTAAAATGTAATGTTCCTGCAGTTATATATGCCCATCCATACAATCACTTGCCGCTTCCATTTTCCATCCATCCTTAATCTCCTCGTTATAGATGATTTGCACTCACCTTTTAGGACTTGGGTAATTATTGCTTTTAGGGATTTTTGACAAGTCATCGTCATTGAACGGAGACCAGCATCTACAGCGAACGCAAATAAATAAGGCCAAACCGATGCATATGAGCAGACAGAGGACCACATAACTCTGCTGATCGGATACCTGAGATACAAGAAGTACGAGGTTTCACTTACAGCATGGGAACAGGAAGAAGAAAAATACAAAAATCGTAAGGAGTTCAACCAACAATGAAGTTAATAATTGAGTAAACGTATTGTGGTCCGATCTCCACTAGTGAATGGGTTAAATATATTCGGTTAAAAGGATTGTTCTGATGAAATAAAGTTATCACCCAACTTACCGATCAGTCGAGGTGAGACAGCTGGGACATGCACAGATGGGCAAAATGAGGAATTTTACAATGGGGCACTTTTTCCCCCACTGCAAATGGAAGAGGCAGGTTGGACGCCCAACCGCTGCTTCATTCATTTTCCATAGGGGATCTGGAAAAACAAGCCCCATAGATAATGAAGCAGCGGTCGAGCATGAGCTCTGCCGATAAGAGATAAAAGTGCCCGATTCTGCTGATGGGTGGAGGTCCAAGAGGTCGCACCCTCACCAATCAATAAGTTACCACCCATTCTGTGGAGAATTTGATTTCACCGGACATCCACTTTTAATGTTAGCTGAACCTACAAATTTCTACAAAACTGATCGACCATCTAAGGCCTGTTTCACACATCAGTTTTTTCAAATCAGTCAAGATCCGCCGTTTTGCAAAAAAACCCAATCTGCCATTTTGCTTGGCGGATCCGTTTTTTTTTCTCCCATTGACTTGCATTACCGGCGGATCTTGACGGATGGCCATCCGTTGGATCCGTTTTTTTGCGGATCCGCCAAAATTTTGGCGTCGCCAGCATGCCTGAACGGACCATGCAACGTTTTTTCGGGTGGCCAGATACGCATTTTACATTGCGCATGCCCAGAGGATTTGCTTCGGCCGCAAATTTAACCCTGTTCTGGCGGTTTCTCTCTCTCTCTCTCCTCTTCCCCAGGCAGCAGTTCCTTTAAAATTCTTCCTTCGACGGATCCGTTAAAACAACGGTCCAGTGACAAACGTTGTGGTCAGTACAGGAACGAATCCGTTGTCCGCCATTTCAGCGGATTTTAACTGGCAACAAAAACTGATGTGTGAAACAGGCCTAATGGGTATGCATGGAGTCACCTGACAGAAGGTGTATGGGCACTGCGATGTTTAGATGTGGCACATGGAGCTTGTAAAAATAAGCTTGATGTACACACGGGACAGAGCCCACCCAATCCCGAATGTGCCTCGATTGGTGACGGCTTCCAATCCCCTGACCTCTGCAGCCAAAGCCCTCAGAGGTCCGGTGACCAGAAATGGGAAATCATTGCTTCCGATTCTGGTGGAGACCGCTGGAAGTGCCTGTGCTGGAGCAATAGGGGTGATGGCCGTGACTATAGATCTTATTACATGGCCTGTTTTTTCAAATTTTTTGGGGGGTAGTCAGATGACCCCAATCAATAGCCAGAACTGTATGCATGTAAAAGCGAGTTACAAATATATCTGACAGTCCTCTTTCTATGAAGATAAAATTAAAGTGTCAAACAAGGTCAGCATTTATAGCAGCTGTGCATTAAATACTTGGTGAACTCGTGTCGGGACAAGCTCTTATTTAGGGTGGGAGCAGAATTAAATTATTGCCTTGGCTTGTTGCCTTACATCCAGGTTCAGACAGTGCAGAATGGGGGGCGCAGGCTGATTTCTTACCTCCCGCTTTAGCTCCGTGACCGTGGCGGACAGGTTGGAGACGAGCTGGGTCATGTTGAGGAGCTGAGCTTGGAGCAGTTGAATTGATTCTGTTTGACGTTGATCCTGATAAATAAAAAGCATTTCACAATCTTGGTCATATAGACAATTCTGCTGTTCCAAATATTCGTCATAACTAAACTTCTCCAAAAGACGACACCCCGGTGAGTGGGGGACCAGGTGGTGTTCCTGTAACATTACAGCCTGCACATGGGAAAAACGCTGGCAGATTAGAAAACTGATCCTCCCACAGAAAATGAGCACGAAACTGGAAAAATGTGGGGAATTGGTGAATAAATGCACTAGTGTGTGTGACTAAGTTCAGGAACTTGTGACTAATTTATTGCTGCAATGTCAATGAAAATAACTTTAGGCAATTATGATGCGACAAAGACCAGCTCAACAGGTTTATCACTCAATATTGCTACAAAATATTCAGAAGTCTTTCATTACCTGCTCCTCTGCTATTCGGGAAGTATTTTGAAGCTTTAATATTGTTTTGTTGAAGGCTCTCTGCATTTCTTCCATTTGTTTTCGATACCTTAAAAAAAAAAAAGAAAAAAAAAAAAAAAGAAAGATATCATTAGTGTTTTACATGAAATTCCAATCCCATGCTGCAGGGGTCAAAAGGAGTCTGCAGCAGTCTAAACTAGCTCTTCACGTCTGCTTTACCAAATAAATCAGCATAAAAGCCACAAATAAATTGACCCCATCACTGAGGAGTGTTTCTAGCTACCGATGCGGTGTAAGTCAGTGAGGACAGAGTGAAGGTCCATCTAGATGAGCCAATAATCGGAGAAGGCTGGTTGCCAATTTGCCGCCATGTGAACATAGCTGGATGTACACAACGCACATTCGGAGGGTGACTGGATCATTAATGCCGGTACAAAAACTAGGATCTATTGCCCCATGTACAGGAGGAGGTCCCAGGACCACCACTTTTCCTGTTTTTCAGCTGATGCATACAGATCAGTAAAGGAGTGTCAATAGGTTTAGTTCACATGGGACGCTTTTTACAGTGGTTTTTTTGGAGTCAAAAACAGTTTTACCGTACCAGCAAAGTGAATGTTTTTAAATTTCAATGTATAAGTTTGCTTTCTCCCTTGCAATCTTTTTTGGAGCTGATGGGCGTCTTTTGAAATATGCACCATGCCAATTGTTTCAGCATTTTTTACCCATTCAATTGAATTGGGAGGAAAATGCAAGTAAAAACAAGTGTATTTTATGTGTTTTTCCTGCCAACACTCACTAGTTATTGCTCCTGAAAAAAAAATGTGAAGATCCCCTTATATGTAGCCAAAGAGTCTAATGCACATTCTGAAATCACATTTCCTAATCCAAGGCAGTGTCTGAGCTGCAAACTCTGACTGGTCTATTTAGGAGCAGTGTAAATGCCGCACTGTTAATACAGCGTGATAAAACTGCGGCTCAAAGCACTTTTCACCTTCGTTACAACACTACCAGAAGCTTGGGAAACACTGGACAGTGGACAGAAATGAGAGAAGCACATACAGCACCACTCGTGTTTTTTTTTTTATTATTTCAGCGCTGGAGTGGTGGCGCTAATGTAAGGTCCATGACCCTAGTATTATACTTAACAGGAGCAGTCTTCAGCTCTTCCCAGTGCTGCTCCTGCGCCGTAATCTTGTGATCGCAACTTCTGACGGACTGGAAGGCACAGGTAACGGTCACAAGCTTTCAATGCAAGTCTATGACACCCAGAACGATGCTCTAAGACTTACATGGGAGTTGTGACTTCCATTCCAGATCGTCCAGCAAACAATGGAGCAATCTGGCAGGAACGGCACTGAGAACAGAAGACAGCGGCTGGTAACTATAATACTAGGGGAAGGGAACTTAGAAGCGCTGGGGCTTTAAGTCATTACCACACGCAGTCATTCAATACAAGGAGGATAGTAAACCGCTTCACTCTTTGGCACACAATTCTGTATGTTTTACGAGAAACATCAGGTTCTTTATAAAATAAAAAAAAAAAAAACTATAATCCTGTAAGTCGGTTTAGTTGCTTTTTTACAGTTCAATACAGAAAAGCATTTAATATTCTTACAGAATAGCATCTCAACACAAAAATTCATAAACACCAACAAAAAATTGAATGGTTGCAGAATTAGAAAAGGCTGCTGAGGCCTCCGGCAATTGTCTACGGCAGCACTCTTATGTTCTCTTTTCTGCCATTAACAATAATGGCAGGATCAGATCTATAACAGAAATCAACTATAATGTGGTCTGGTTTTGGTGAGAGAGAAAAAAAAAAAATAGGTGTTAGACCTACCGGTAATGATGTTTCCAGGAGTCCATCCTGACAGCACTATGGAGGACGTCCTCCTCCTCCTTACAGGGACAGGAAAGCACACGAGAGGTTAAAAGGCCATGTCCCACCCCCTTTCCCTCAGTGATTTGACAAGTACCACAAGGTGGATGATGCTAGTAACGGTTTAATGAAACAGTCATATTACAGCATATGACATAACATAATACAACATAGTATAACATAACAGGGAGGGAACTACCCGTGCTGTCAGGATGGACTCCTGGAAACATCATTACCGGTAGGTCTAATACCTATTTTCCAGGATGTCCACCTGACAACACTATGGAGAGTACCAAAGCACCTCCTCAGGGTGGGATTACTGCTTGGAGAACTTTTCTCCCGAATGCGGTTTGTTGGCCAGCTAACACATCTAGTTTGTAGTGTTTGCAGAATGTATTAAGACTAGCCCAGGTTGCCGCTCGACAAATTTGATCAACTGACGCCCCTGCCCGCTCGGCCCATGAGGCCGATACCGCCCTTGTAGAGTGGGCTTTTAAGGAATCAGGCGGGCTGGCGCCTTCAGCCTGGTAGGCGTCCGAGATTACTGAGGTAATCCAACGCGCTATGGACGCCTTAGAGGCCTTCTTCCCTTTATTCCTACCACCAAAGAGAACGAACAGGTTCGGGTCAATACGCCAACTATTGGTGGCCTCTAGGTATTCTATAACTGCGCGCCTCACGTCTAGCGAGTGGAGCCGCCGCTCCTTCTCATTTCGGGGATTATCACAGAAAGAGGGTAACACTACCTCCTGGTTCAGGTTTCTTGTGGAGGCTACCTTCGGGGTAAATGCCGAGTCTAACCTAAGGATTATACTATCCTCTCTTATCTGGAGGTATGGATCCTTAGTGGATAGGGCCTGGATCTCCCCTATTCTTTTGGCCAGAATCCCTCAATGTCTGTCCACTATTTCATCCTTCTCCTCCACTAGATATCTGAAACTCAACATGGACAAAACAGAATTCATCATCTTTCCCCCATCTCACGTGACCCCCCCTACGAACCTATCAATTACAGTAAATGACTGCCCACTCTCCCCAGTCCCACATGCTCGCTGCCTCGGAGTAATCCTTGATGCTGATCTCTCCTTCAAACCACATATCCAAACCCTTTCCACTTCCTGCCGACTTCAACTCAAAAATATTTCACGCATCCGTTCATTCCTTACCCAAGAATCTGCAAAAACCCTAGTCCATGCCCTCATCATCTCTCGCCTTGACTACTGCAACCTCATGCTCTGCGGCCTCCCCTCAAACACTCTCGCACCCCTCCAATCTATTCTAAACTCTGCTGCCCGACTAATCCACCTGTCCCCCCGCTATTCCCCAGCTTCTCCCCTCTGTCAATCCCTTCACTGGCTCCCAATTGCCCAGAGACTCCATTACAAAACCCTAACCATGACATACAAAGCCATCCACAACTTGTCTCCTCCATACATCTGTGACCTCGTCTCCCGGTACTTTCCTGCACGCAACCTCCGATCCTCACAAGATCTCCTTCTCTACTCCCCTTTTATCTCATCTTCCCACAATCGCATACAAGATTTCTCTCGCGCATCACCCCTACTCTGGAACTCTCTACCACAACATATCAGACTCTCACCTACCATCGAAACCTTCAAAAAGAGCCTGAAGACCCACCTCTTCCGACAAGCCTATAACCTGCAGTAACCACCGATCGACCAAACCGCTGCACGACCAGCTCTACCCCCGCCTACTGTATTATCACCCATCCCTTGAAGATTGTGAGCCCTCGCGGGCAGGGTCCTCTCTCCTCCTGTACCAGTTATGACTTGTACTGTTTAAGATTATTGTACTTGTTTTTATGTATACCCCCCTCACATGTAAAGCGCCATGGAATAAATGGCGCTATAACAATAAATAATAATAATAATAATAATAATAATAATAACTGATAATCAAAGAAGGCGCTCAAAGCTGAAACCTGGACTTTTAGAGTGCTGGGCTTGAGGCCTTTATTAAAGCCTGCCTGCAGGAACCCTAGTATGTTAGGGAGATCCGGGGTACCTGCCACGAGCTCGGACCTGCCACCCTCCAGACAGAATCTCCTCCATATCTTCCGATAGATTGCCGACGTCACCGGCTTCCT
The DNA here is from genome assembly GCF_039654945.1 of Dendrobates tinctorius. Lineage (NCBI taxonomy): Eukaryota > Metazoa > Chordata > Amphibia > Anura > Dendrobatidae > Dendrobates > Dendrobates tinctorius. Next base: position 33,047,344 of record NW_027361697.1, read on the forward strand.
GCTGGCCTGTAGGGTGGATATGACCTGCTCCGACAATCCTTTTGCCTTCAGGATGTCCCTCTCAGGATCCAAGCCGATAGATGGAGTCTTGCTGGGTCCGGGTGGTGGATCGGGCCCTGGTGGATGATGTTCTTCCACAAGGGCAGCTCGACTGGATCTTCTACTGCCATGGCTCCCAGAAGGGAAAACCAGCTTCTCCTCGGCCAGTATGGCACTATCAATATCACTCTTGCGTGGTCCTCGCGTATCTTTCTGAGCACTGCCGGTATGAGGGCCAGTGGTGGGAACGCATAAGAGAGGGATTCTCCCCAAGTCTGACTCAGGGCATCTACGCCCTCTGGATAGTCCATCGGATTTAAGGAGTAGAATCTGGGAACCTTCGCGTTCTTGCGGCTTGCGAAGAGATCTATACTGGGGTTCCCCCAGCGCTGACAAAGCTGGTTGAAGATCTCTATGTTCAGTTCCCACTCTGTCGGGTGGATCTGTTGTCTGCTCAGGTAGTCCGCCACTTCGTTTTGGGAACCTTCTAGATGTACCGCGGTCACGGATCGAACTGTCCGTTCTGCCCACGTGAATATCTTTTCCGCCAGTGCCTGAAGTGGTTGATGTCTGGTTCCTCCTTGGTGTTTCAGGAATGCCACTGTCGTCGTATTGTCGGATAAAATGCGGACATGACGACTCTTTAGTACCGACCGGTTTCTCCGCAACGCTTCCCAGACCGCGAAGAGCTCCTTGAAATTGGAGGATCTGGCCTTGATGCTTGCTGGCCACTTCTCCTGGAAGATCTTCCCTTCTATGTGGGCTCCCCATCCCCACGCACTTGCGTCTGTGGTGACTACCACGTATGGAGAGGTTGTCCAATGCACGCCCACCTGAAGATTCCTGGCCTGTAACCACCAGCGAAGGGACTCCTTTACTCGTCCTGAGAGTCTTAGGGGTTTGTCTAGCGACGCCTGACTCCTGTCCCACCTCGCGAGAATTTCTCTTTGTAACAACCGCGAGTGGAATTGGGCCCAACGGACACACTGGATGCAGGCTGTCATAAGGCCCAGGACCTCCATTGCTTCCCTTATGGAGCATTGACGCTTCAACAGACCTCTGGTTCTGGCCTGAATGGACTTCTGCTTCTGCTCGGGTAGCCAGGATATTCTGTCGGCTGAGTCTAGGAGGACTCCCAGGAATACCTTTCTGGTGTTTGGAGTGAGGTCCGACTTCTCCCAGTTGATCACCCAGCCCAGGAACTCCAACACAGTAGTTGTTCGGATCCTGTCTCGGATGAGCGCTTCCTTGGATCTTGCCACCAGTAAGAAGTCGTCCAGGTACGGCACAATCACAATACCCTGATCTCTCAGGTCTATGATGGTGCGGGCCTCTCCGGATTTTTTTGTAATTACAAACAGGGAAGAGTAGTGACCTTTCCCTCTTTCTGATGGTGAAACTGGTATTATGACCCCTGAGTCTAGCATGTCCTGAAGATCCGACCACATTGCGGAGTCCTCCTGGACGACAGTGGGGGCAATATATCTGTCGGGGGGAGGAGAATAGAGCTCTATCCTGTAACCCTCTCTGATGGTTCTGAGAACCCACTGATTGTTGGTGACTCGCGACCAGTTTGCTGCAAAGTGGCGAAGTCTCCCCCCAATGCCTATGGCGTCATTGTCTCCTCGACCTAGATGTCGATGCAAATGGGGGATCTCTGCTCTTCCCACTTTGGCTGAAGGAGCCTCTGTAGGAGCTTCTATTAGACCTCGCCCGGCCCCTAAACTCTGACTGTCCTCTGAAGAAGGAGCCTCTCCGAAAGGACTGGGACCGTCTGGGCTTTTCTTCCGGGAATCCCTTATTCTTATCAGACACCAGCTCAAGGATATTATCCAGGGCTGGACCAAACACCCTCAGACCCGAGAAAGGGATGGCACATAACTTGGCCTTAGAAGGGTTATCTCCCGACCAGGATCTAAGCCAGACTGCTCGCCGGGCCGCATTAGAGAGGGAGCTGTTTCTGGCCGCGAACCTAACTGATTCCGCCGACGTATCCGACAGGAACGCCGTGGCTGATTTCAAAAGAGGAAGAGATGCTAGAATCTCTGACCTCGGGGTCTTGTTGGTTAGGTTTTCCTCCAACTGCCCCAACCACAGGAACATAGACCTGGCCACCGAGGTGGCTGCTATGTTGGCTCTAATCAGGGCCGCCGACGTCTCCCATGTTCTTTTTAACAAGACGTCCGCCTTTCTATCCATTGGGTCTCGAAGACCGGACGAGTCCTCGGCTGGGATAGCCGATTTCTTCGTAACCTTGGCAACCGGGACGTCGATCTTAGGGACCTCTTCCCACGCCCGAGTTTCCTCGGGATCGAAGGGCAGTCTATTTTTAAAGTTTCGGGAGAGTGTCAAGCGACACTCTGCTTCCTTCCACTCCTCCTGGATCATTGCTTTGATGTGCTCGCTCACAGGGAACACCACCTGTTTGCGGGACACCAGTCCTCCAAACATTAAGTCCTGTCTGGACTGTGGCTTAGGGACTTCTTCCATCTGCATGGTATTTCTGACCGCGTGTACCAGCTCGTCCGTATCCTCCAGTCTGAACAGGTACTTTCTGTTCTGTTCCTGACTATCCCCCAGGATCTCGCCTTCTTCCTCCTGATCTGAGTTCCGGAAATCGGATTCCTCGCTAGGGCTCGCCTCTGATACTGGGACTGGTTCCCACCTCGGACGCTTGCGACCTGGCCCAGGGCTGGGGGATCGACGCCGGGACGTAGAGGCCTGAATCTCTTCCCTTATCAGCGACCTCATTTCGGAAAGCAGAGATGGCTGTTCCTCGCCTATGACCCTGGAGGTACAGGGACCGCATAGGGTCTTGCTATAGGTGTCTGGCAGCTTTACTCTGCACACCGGACATCTGACTGATTTGGCGGTAGCTTTCGCCGGGTCCTTTCCCGAGGGGGACTCAGCCGGGGTTCCCTTTTCCTAATATAAGGGGCACCTCATCAGATCTGGGCTGTGGGGACGAGTGGGGAGGGTGGTCTGCGCTATGCGCACTTACCCCTCCACCAGATGCAGTGTTGCCTTCCATCCCCTGGCGTCCGATGCAGTCACACAGCCTGGAACCGCCTGAGCCGACTCTGGAGAAGGCTTTGGACCAGGAGCGCGCGCGCCCTGGATTTGAAACCGGCGTCTGACGTCACCGGATGTGACGCTGGTAAGCCGCGCCTCCACTTCCTGCCGGGCATCTGCGCGCGACCGCGCTCGGCGCGAGCCCTCCGGCTTCCACTGCCCAGCGTCAGCTTCGTTCTGCGGGCTCGGCCCGCCGCCCCGCTTCTGTCGGTGCCCGCATGGCCAGCCGCCTGCGGGGAGCCGACCTTTCCTGGAGCCGAGAGCCCCCCCATTGGGAGGAACGGCTCCCTCCAGGAGCGCCGTCCTGCTTCTGGCCTTTGGAACCGAGGGACTCCCCACCGGGAAGTTTCGGCTCCGGGACCTCTTGACAGGGGAAGGATTGGACCGGCCGCACGATCCCCTGGGTCCCTCCGGTAAGCTCTCGCGTGTCCCTCCGTGCAGGGACAGGAAAAACACTGAGGGAAAGGGGGTGGGACATGGCCTTTTAACCTCTCGTGTGCTTTCCTGTCCCTGTAAGGAGGAGGAGGACGTCGTCCTCCATAGTGCTGTCAGGTGGACGTCCTGGAAAAAAAGTTTATTTTTTCCCTAGATTCTTGAGCAGAGTCTGCGTAAAAAACTTCTTGATGAAGCCTCCACGACATGTGAAACAAACCCAAACTCACTAAGGAAAGCTAAAGAAAATTCCCCAAAAATGGAAAGAGGGAACATTCCAAAAGAAGAATCAAACCTGTTCTATATTGTCATACTGAGACCACCAGCAGGGGTTACACGTCAATAAGGAAATCATTGGACTTACCTCTGACTAAGCTCTTCAAGGTAGCGACCGCTTAAAGACATGTTAACCTCCAGAGCTTTAATTCGGTTATTGAGGCGCATAAACACGGACTCCTTTTGGTTGGAGCCGTGAACTTGATTCCCATTGGTGTAGCCCAGCTCAGTGGCATTTTGGAGCTCGGCATAGAAATCAGTAGTACTTCTGTGCAAGCTACCACTTAGGGAAGCATCTTCACTCGTGTGGTCTTCCTCCCTTTTCTCCTCTGCCACAGGGATATCCACAACTGAGGTCAAGACAGGCTTTAATGTCTCTTTAGTGTCCACCTCATTCCCCACAGCGGGGATGCTAGTTTCTTGCATCTGCAGAGTCTCTGTATCTTGAATAATTTTGGTGTAGTCGGCCTGTTCCTCCCTGGCAACCTCCACCACATCCTCCTCTAGAGTACTGTCCTCAGAGTCCAAAGTCGATTTCTCTGCGTAAATCAGAGTATCACTCTGCTTTTGCGCCTTTGTTTGATTCTCTACAGAATCTGTAGCAATGAGGTCAGGAGTCGGGGTTGTCACCATTTTGTTGGCCTCTGAAGGAGATTCATTTGAGGACCCGCTTTCGTCTACTGCCACCGACTGAGAAATGGTCTGCGACTGACTAGGCTCCAAATGAATGGGCTCGATGACCTTATTTACAGATCCGGTCTGTAAATTGTCTCCAGGATCTACCAAAATGAAGTCTGTTGTGGCCTCTGCAATTTTTTTCTCAGACGGTTCAGCCAAGGGCTCAACACTAGTTGGGGAGGATAAAGGCTGCTGCGTGGACTGGGAGTCCTCTTCGTCCTTACGCTTGTACTCTGCTGGTTTACTATGCTGCCTATGAAAGGCTTCGATGGCTGAACACCTCTTATAAATGTACTCCAAGAAGCTGGAGATGCAGCAGGCAGTGGCCAATTCCCCACAGTAAACCTGGCTCTCAAATTCAAACCAGGACACCTTGTCGTCTTCTTGTTCATCGCTGCCCAAAAGAGTCACAGTGGACTGGGCCGGCGGCTCCTCCTCTTCCTCTTGGACCAGCTGAACAATGGGGCTTTCTTTCGGAGCTTCAGGCTCCGGTACAGACACCGTCGGCAGAGTCACACTCTCTTCCTCCAACCTGGAGTGAAAAATCAAACAAGTTTTAGAGAAATCAATTCCTTTTAGTAGAAGATAAGAGATAATATCTGACAAGAATAAAGAATGACACTCAATACAGACCTAAAGCATACTGCACATTAACCCATTCACTTCAAAGAACATACATAATTTTTAATACTTGTAATATGCTTAAATCACATATTGCTTAATGCTACAAAATTCACTTCCAAATGATCCGAGACTCATTACTCTGCCTGCTCAATTATTAGAGTGGTACTCCTTTGGAGTTGGGGAGAAAGGGCCCCCATACACAGATGAAAGTTAGCAGAAACCAGCAAACTGATACTTGTGGGGGCCTCCCGACAGAGGATATCTGAGGCGAAAGAGAATCAGATCATTGAATTTTTAATGGAGAATCTTTTTCATTGTCAGGAGAAAGACTCCACTTCCAGCCTCTCCTCTTCCCCATCAACACACGTATGGGGGGGGGGGGGGGGGAGAGTCGGGAGATAGAGGGCTGATGAACAAACTTTTGTCTGACAGTTGTGTGCATCCAGTCAGCTTCAGATGAAAAGCTATATTTTGTGGTCAGGCTTTAGTAAGCTGCAAATGACAGCGGGTAGAAAGGCGACAGCCTGTTACTGATGTCCATCTTTCCCTGACAACTTGGACAACCACTCCATTCCAGACACAAAAGCATCTAACTGTGTCATCAATCTCTCGGATTATAAACCCAACAAAGTGGAACTGACCATGCTTTCTAGAGGACTCATTTTGTCCCACTAAGGCCCTAGAAAAAACTGAACTCTGCAGTGATATGGAACATTATTTCAGGAGACTGCGCCTGAGGGAATATTTCAATGATACAGAAGATTCAGAGAACACTCAGACCGAAGGAAAAGTGATCCTATCAACCAAGTAGAGGTTAGACTGGACACCTCTACCTGGACGCAACCCTCATTTGGATAAATACATAGACTCCTTCAGACATTTGATAAAATCCAAAATCATAGACACTAACAGGAGACAAGCATCCAACATCAGTGCCCAGGAGAGAAAGGCCATACAGTCTTTAAAAACCAACAAAGAAATCATCATTAAACCTGCTGACAAGGGAGGTGCAATAGTCATGATGAATACGTCAGACTACATGAAGGAAGCAAACAGACAACTGATGGACACATGCTACTATAGAAAATTGGAGTCGGATCCTACACCAAACTATTACAAGGAACTAAACAAGTTGGTATCTTGTCTGCCTGACCAGTCCATAAGAGTTGGCGATGACCTGATACCAGAGAGTCCAAGAAAAGGGACATTCTACATGCTTCCAAAAATCCACAAATCTTGAAATCCAAGAAGACCAATTATTTCATGTGTGGGCACCCTTACTTACTGAGCAGGTATCTGGATGGGTAGAGGGTATTCTTTAACCACTGGTGAAGGATACACCCAGCTACATTCAGGACACAACTGACCTATTGCATAAACTAGCAAGCAATAGGTCCACTACCAGAAGGAACCAGCCTGGCCACCATGGATGTGGAATCTTTGTACTCTAATATCCCACACCAGGATGGATTAAATGCCTGCAAATTCTTCATGGAAAACACAGGGACTGACGCTGATGCTGTGGTGAAACTTATAAAATTTATCCTCACCCACAATTACTTTGAATTCGACAACTAGATCAATCTACAGTAGACTGGCACACCTATGGGAAGTAAAATGACTCCACAATACGCAAATCTTTTCATGGAAAAAGCTTGAAAGCGACTTTTTGTCCTCATGTCCCATCAGGCCTCTGGCCTACTACCGCTTCATTGATGATATTTTAATCATCTGGATGGAGTCTGAGCAACAGCTAAAGACGTTCCACGAACAGTTTAATCAATTTCATCCCACCATCAACTTAACACTCAACTACTCCAGCACTGAGATTAACTTTTTAGACACCATCATTAAGCTAAAAAAACAATGAAATAGAGACATCCCTGTATCAGAAGACAATCGACCGTCCAACATACCCTAAATGGGACAGTTTCCATCCAAAACACATAAAGAACTCTATTGTCTACAGCCAAGCCATCAGATACAATCGTATATGTTCCAAACCCATGGATAGAGATGAACACCTTGGTCGCCTCAGAAAAATCTTTTTGAATCAGGGCTACCATCCAAGAACAATTGAAAACCAAATTGCAAGGGCCACCAGAATATCAAGGAATCACCTGATACATTACAAAGCTAAAGAAGAGAGTAACCGGGTGCCTCTAGTAGTCACCTACAACCCAAATCTGGAAGTGCTAAGGGGAGCTGCACAGAAATTACAACCTTTACAGCAAAAAGATGCCCGATTACAATCCATATTTCCAGACCCCCCACTGCTGTGTTTTAGACAGCCCCCAAATCTAAGAAGCATCATTGTCAGAAGCTCCCTGTCCTCTCCAACAGCTGCAGGAACCTTTCCTTGCAACCAGAAAAAAAATGTAAAACCTGTCCATTTATAATGACCACAGACAAGATAAAGATCCCCAACTCACATCAGGACTACAAAATCCCAGGTACTTTCAGCTGCATTACATCTAATGTGGTGTACTTAAATATTTGTACTAAATGTCCAATTGGGGGTCTGTATGTGGGGAGACAGGGCAAAAGCTTAGAACAAGGATGAATTCTCATCGCCACACAATAAAAGAAAAAAGAATGGCTCTACCTGTGGCAAAACATTTTTGTATCCCTGGCCATAGCATGATGGACATTAAATAACTTTTATTAAAAGGTAACTTCAAGTCTCAGAGAGACAGAAGAATCTGAGTACAAATTTATGAAAACTTTTGACACATTCAGTGGAGGTATTAATCTGTCGAGTGGATTTACGTCTTTACACATCAATTAAGGAATTTGCCCCTCAGACCTCTGGGGTCATCACAACACAGAACCAGACGCAATCAGAGGGCAATAAAACCTTCACACTGCTTATCTATGAACTGCTCCAATATTTATGCTCATCTCTCTTCCACAATGACTATTCCCTTCACATCACTTGTCTTATCTATTGAGTTATTTATGTGCGGTCTTGTGTACAAAACAGTATTTTTGGGTTGCTTACCGTAAAATCTGTTTCTCGGAGCCTTCATTGGGGGACACAGACCATGGGTGTACGCTGCTGCCACTAGGAGGCTGACACTATGCACAAAAAAAGGTTAGCTCCTCCTCCGCAGTGTACACCCCACCGACCGGCAGGGAACTCCTCAGTTAGTGAGAAAGCAGTAGGAGAAGTAACAGAATAGAGTGAAAACAGAACAACTCAAGTGTAACCAACCAAAGTAAGAACAGGAGTTGTAGAACATGGGAGGGTGCTGTGTCCCCCAATGAAGGCTCCGAGAAACAGATTTTACGGTAAGCAACCCAAAAATCCTGTTTTCTCGTTCGCCTTATTGGGGGACACAGAGACCATGGGACGTCCCAAAGCAGTCCCTGGGGTGGGAAAAAACTTCCATCAGGCCAGTGGACTCACCACCGCTGCCTGCAGAATCCTTCTACCTAGGCTGGCGTCTGCCGAAGCGTAGGTGTGGACTTTGTAGAATTTTCACAAACGTGTGAACCGATGACCAGGATGCAGCTTTGCAAAGCTGCAGTGCGGAGGCTCTGTGGCGTACCGCCCAGGAAGCACCCACTGCCCGGGTAGAGTGCGCTCGATGCTTAACCCGGAAGGCCTCCAAAATTGCCGATCTGATCCAGCGAGCAATAGTAGCTTTGGAAGCCGGGTGACCTTTCCGCGCCCCATCTGGAATGACGAAGAGAGAGTCTGTCTTCCGCAAAGGGGTCGTCCTAGCTAGGTAGACCTTCATCGCCCTGACCAAGTCCAGCTTGTTCAAGGACCGTTCCCGAGGGTGAGCTAGACCCGGACAAAATGACGGGAGAACAATGTCCTCATTCAGGTGGAAAGCTGACACCACCTTAGGAAGGAAAGAGGGCGGAGACCGCAGAACTACCTTGTCCTGGTAGAGTACCAAGACAGGAGAGCGGCAAGAGAGGGCCGCCAATTCCGACACATGCCGGATGGAGGTGATGGTTACTAGGAAGGCTACTTTCCATGAAAGGAGAGATAGGGAAACTTCCCTGAGAGGTTCAAAGGGAGGACCTTGCAGAACCTTGAGAACCAAATTAAGATCCCAAGGATCTACGGGCGCTCGGTACAGAGGAGCCGCATGAGCCACACCTTGAAGGAAGGTTTTGACCTGAGGACGGGAGGCCAACGTCTTCTGAAATAAAACGGACAGCGCCGAAACTTGACCTTTTAAAGAGCTGAGGGCAAGGCCTGCATCAAGCCCTGCCTGAAGAAACGCCAGGACAGAAGGGAGCGAAAAACGCATGGGCGGAATGTCGTTGGCCTCGCACCAAGTGAAATAGGCCTTCCAAGTACGGTAATAAATTTTGGAAGACTATGGCTTTCTGGCCCGGATCATGGTCTGAATAACTCGATCCGAAAAGCCTGATCGTTTCAAAACCTCGGTCTCAACAGCCACGCCGTTAAATTGAGAGGCCGAGAAATGGGGTGGCAAATCGAACCTTGAGACAGCAGATCTGCCCTGTCTGGAAGCTTCCGGGGGGCGTCAGCGAGAAGGTTAACGGCGTCCGCGAACCAAGACCTTCTGGGCCAATTCGGGGCGATGAGGATGACTGGAATTCCTTCCGCCTTGATTTCCTTCAACAACCTGGGAAGAAGAGGCAGGGGAGGGAACAGGTAGGGGAGCTCGAACTGCGACCAAGGAATGGCCAGAGCGTTGGCGCCCACTGCGAGGGGATCTTGAGCCCTGGATACAAACTGTGGGACTTTCCTATTGAGGAGAGAAGCTAGCAGATCTACGTCCGGGGTTCCCCAACGACGGCAAAGCTGAAGAAATACCTCCGGATGTAGGGACCACTCTCCCGCCGCAAAACCCTCGCGGCTGAGAAAATCGGCGGTCCAGTTGTCCACGCCGGGAATGTGCACCGCGGATATAGCCGGGACTGAAACCTCTGCCCAATGAAGAATCTTGGACACCTCTGCCAGGGCAGAGACACTCCGTGTCCCCCCCTTGGCGGTTGACATATGCCACCGCTGTGGCATTGTCTGTCTGAATCTGGATAGTCAGGCCCCTGAGAAGTCTCTCCCAGTGAACGAGACACAGATAAATCGCTCGTATCTCGAGAACGTTGATCGGCAGGGCTGACTCCTGCGTCGACCACCGACCCTAAACAGTGTGTTCGCGGAACACTGCTCCACAGCCGAGGAGGCTGGCAAACGGCGTCACAAGCTGCCAGTGAATGGGGAGGAAAGACCGTCCTAGGGAGATGAGTGGAGACGTCAGCCACCAATTGAGGGACTGCTTGACCCGGTATGAAAGACGAACTGGGCGGTCCAGAGAAAAAACAGACCTGTTCCACCGAGACAGGATGGCGTGTTGGAGTGGTCTGGTGTGAAATTGGGCAAAGGGAACCGCCTCTGTCGCTGCCTCCATCTTTCCTAGGATTTTCATTATAGTCCGGAGAGATGGAAGTCGTAAGATCTGTAGCGATCGTACATCCCGCTGCAGGGAGCAAATCTTTTCTTGTGGGAGAAAAACCCTTGATCGACGAGTGTCTAACAATAGACCCAGAAACACAAGACATTGTGTCGAAACCAGGCAGGACTTCTTTTTGTTGATGAGCCACCCGAAATTGGACAGGGTGTCGAGGACGATGGTAATACTTTGGTGAGCTTGATGAAAGGACGGAGCTGTGATCAGAATGTCATCGAGTTACAGAAAAAGAACGAGACCTCTGATTCTCAACAAGGCCATCAACGCCGCCATGATCTTTGTAAACACTCTGGGTGCGGAGGCGAGACCGAACGGTAGTGCAACAAACTGGTAATGTTCCTGGCAAATCGCGAAACGCAGGAATTTCTGAGGGCCGGAGAATATGGGAACGTGTAGATAGGCATCTTGGATGTCTATTGAACACATGAACTCCTGCGTTTCCATGGAAGCGATTACTGACCGAAGAGACTCCATTCGGAAATGACGCAGTCGGACTCTTGTTGAGTAACTTGAGGTCCAAGATGGGGCGAACTGTACCGCCTTTTTTCGGTACCACGAACAGGTTTGAATAAAACCCTGTGAAACGTTCTGATTCGGGAACGGGCACTATCACTCCGGAATTGAGGAGATAGGCGATGGACGCAAAGAACCCCGGAACTAAGGCGGGACCTTTTGGAGGTCAGGACTCGAAGAAACGATCCCGGGGATGAGAAACAAACTCTATCTTGTATCCTGATGATACAACCTCCCTGACCCAAGCGTCCTCTACTGAGGCAAGTCAGACGTCTCTGAAGAAAGGGAGTCGACCTCCTAATTGGGAAGGACCCTCGAGAGTTCGTTGATAGTCATGCTGATGTGGACCGTCCAGATCTGGATATGGAGGATCTGCCCTGGGAGTTGTGAGATCGCCAGGAGGGAATGGGTCTGAAGGACACCTTTTCTCTATCCTGGCGTGCCTGCGGTCTCTGTTGGTTAGAGAAGTTGTCTGCCGCATTGAAGCGGCGGAAAGTCCGAAAGGGCTGAAACTGACATCTTAACGGAGGTCTGCGAGGCTTGGACTGAGGGAGGAGGGAACTCGTGCCTCCAGCGGCGTCCTTAATAATCTGGTCCAGCTGGGATCCGAAGAGACACGCTCCCTGAAAAGGCAGATTGGTAAGGGACTTTTTTGAAGCCAAATCCGCCTGCCAAGCCTTGAGCCAAATTGAACGTCGGATTGCTACCACGTTGCTTGACGCCTGAACGGCGCAAGACGCGGCATCCAAGGAGGCAGAGAGCAGATAATCCCATGCATGAGAGATCTGGTTGGCCAGTTCGGCCAATTGCTCTGGTTGGGCTTTAACTAGGATGCCCTTGCGGAGTTCCTCTGCCCAAGTGGCTCTGGCCTTCGCTACCCAAGATGAAGCGAAGGCTGGGCTTAGCACTGCTGTAGCCGCTTCGAATGTTGACTTTGCTAAAGATTCTATAATTCTAACATTATAATCCTTTAGTGACGCCACACCTGAAATCGGGAGGACCGTGTTGTCAGAAAGCCTGGACACGGGTGCGTCTACCGAGGGGGAAGCGGACCAGTTGTCGGTGAGCTCCTTGGCAAACGGGTACAGCACGCCGAGGCGCTTCCCTCTTTGAGAGCGCCTGGTTGGATTTTCTCTTTCCCTGGTAAGGATCCTGCCAAACTCGGATCGGAAAGCGAAGACCCTGGAAGGTGTTTCTGCCCGTCTGAACGAAACCTCCTGTTCTGAGGATTTCGCAGGGGAGTCTGAGATTTCGAAGGTGTGTTTAATCGCAGCAATGAGGTTCTGTACCGTAACCTTCATGTCCGCGTCCTGGTCCGAATCCAGCATTAAGATCTCTTCGGATGACACATTCGAAAGCGCTTCACCTGACTTGGGTGAGGAGGCACGGGAGGGCGACTGCTGGGAAGGACTATGTGGGGATGTGAGGCCAGGAGAGGATCCCGGCCGGAGGTCCTGTCTGGACCTTTTGCGGCTTCTGCTGGCTGGCTCAAATGGAGCATCATGTGACCTGCTGGACCCTGCAGAAGTGTCCAGGGGCAACCTATCAAGGACGGCTACTATGGACTGAGACACCCTGGTGAGGTCTGCCACAGATTGAGAAAGAGACGAGGCCTAACCAGTAATGGGGGGGTTCGCTTCCACATGGCGCAATAGATGGCTCCTGGACGGGGTCTTGCTGAATGGGGTTACTGCAGTCCAGGCAGAGGGGAGTAGGCTGTCCTGCTGCCGGAAGGATGGGGGTCAAAAAGTTAGAGGAGGGTGTCAGTCTGCAGATGCAGAGATACTCACGGTCTGGTGTCCCTAGGGAAAGTGCCACACGACTTGTCGGAAGATGTAGGGCAGCGGAGAGCGGTATCCGGCTGACAGGCTGCAGAGAGCGGTGTCCGGCTGACAGGCTGCGAAGATGGCAGCCGCTTGAGAGGAGCAGGAGGAACGTGCGCTTTCAGAGGAAGAAGGGCGGAGCTAGCCGCCGAAGCTGAAGGAAGGCACCGCCCGCTGGCCAAGAACAGGCTAGGATCAAAGAGAAAGGTGGGCAGGCCTAGAACGGGCGGGAGAGAAGCCCGCTTAGGAGAAGGGGGCGGGGGGCGTGGCCGCGACGCAGAAGAAGGCCCGAAATGAAGCCGGGGCCTAAATTAATAGCGGCGGCCGCCTGTCAGCGAGGGGCGGCGCGGAGGTCCCGCAGCGCTGCCGCGGCAACCGTTCTGCAGAACGCCGCTGATATCTGCTGCGCCAAGGACTAAAGGCGGGGGAAAACGCCGGGCAAGACCCCTACTGATGCCAGGGCCAGGAGTAATTGCGGCAGCCGCAGTGGCCGCTTTGAACAATATTGGAGCCGCCGAGATGCCCATCTAGGGATGAGGAGGACGCGACTCGGCCCCCATACTTACCTCCGTCTTGTATTCAATAAAGGTACCTCATTATCCCACGCTGTCTGATCCGTCTCTTGTTGTGGCCGCGTCTCATCCAAACCGACAGGCTCTGGTGGGCGAGTGGGTGGGAGACGGGGAGCGAGGACCATCTGGATCGCTGGCACACACCCGTGCTGAGCTCTTGGTCCCGCTGTGGAGAGCTATGAGGATATGGGGTGGCAGTACACGCCGTACTCAAAGCCTCTTTGTGGGAGTACAGTTGTGACTATTCACACTGTATCCCTCCAGAACCTGAAAGGGAACGACGCACATCGAGGTAGATAAGGGTCTAATGAAAGACCCGTGTCCACCTCCTACTGACACTAAGCTAAACTGAGGAGTTCCCTGCCGGTCGGTGGGGTGTACACTGCGGAGGAGGAGCTAACCTTTTTTTGTGCATAGTGTCAGCCTCCTAGTGGCAGCAGCGTACACCCATGGTCTCTGTGTCCCCCAATAAGGCGAACGAGAAATAAGTTATTCTTCTGATGTTGTATTAGTCTAGCCTGATGAAGAGACTTGCGTAGTCTCGAAAGCTTGCAATGTGTTACCATCTTTTCAGTTAGCTATTAAAAGGTATCAACCACTGAGGACTCAATTCTGAATATTTTTCCATATTTACCTGTACATCCTTCAATGACCACAAGGAGAGATGTAGAAACTTTTCATGTTATTACAAACCTTCTTATCAGAGCGGGTATGAGCTCTTGATTGTAATATTCAGAAGATATTTTTCCAGCAGCCCCATAGAGAATGAATTGGTGGTCAGACATTTAACCGGCCTGTCCATTTCGTAATGGGAATAAAACCGTAACAGCGCAGGTCCCAGCAGTCTGACCACCACTAACCAACAATGTATCGCCTATTCGGTGGGTAGATGATGACTTGTTTCACTGGACAACCTCTTAAAAGTAAACAGTAGCAAAATGCTGCAAATACAAAGATGTTATGACAGGTTCTGTAGCGATACAAAGTGGTGAGTGTACATGAGGCAGCTCACAGCCTGACAGGGCCAAGGGCTGAAGTGTACTTACGTAGCCATCGGTGTTGGCTCTTCCTCCGGGGTAGTTATCGTACTTGTGGCCGGAGATTCTTCGGTAACATTTTGAGGTTTACTATTGTTCAGAACTATGGAAAAATATAAAATTATTCAACGGTCGCATGTAATAAAAATGTTTTAAGATCCCTGTATAGATAAGAAAGTAGGTCACGAGATAGATCTTCACATTACAGCATCTAAAGGTCCTAATATAGGCAAGAGAGTGGGTGATATTGCACCCACAGAAGAGCCCATCAAAATCCTTAATTTGTGCGATGCCAAGGGGGTCACTAATCAATAGAAATCAGGCCAAAACCCTTAGAGAGATGCTGTATATTACTGTCTGGAAGGGGTGAGAACATAGTAACTAGCTTGTCTAATGGAGATAATTTAGGATGCATGCATGCCGGTTTCTTCTTTTACCATTTTGCAGGTGAAATCCTGTACCGGTTTGCCATTAACAGATGGATTATGAGTATTAGCATGTGGCGTCAAAACCATTGGTTTACTACAAGACATGCATCATCCGCCTCCACGGTCCCTCAGATTTACAATGACTGAATTTGTAAAGCGCTGGGCTATCTGCTGGAAATTTATGGGGTAAAATCCTTATACAGCTGAAATATACTGATAGAGTTTGCCCACTACTTTTACGTTGATGCCCTATCCTCAGGATACGGTGTCAATGTCTGATCAGCCAGGGTCCAGCACTCAACATCCCTGCCAATCAGTTGTTATCGGTGCCAGTGGCGGACGGAAGTACTTGCTTGTGGAGCTTGAACGTTTACTTATAGTGGCCTCCGCGGGGTACTACACACATTCTCCTCCTGTTCAGTTCAATAGAAGTGGATGTGCCGTAACAAGCCCCGGGCACTACAAATAGACGGGCAAGCTCCGCAAGCAAGTACTTCCAGCTGGCGGCACCGTTAACAGCTGATCTGTGGGGGTGTCAAGTGCCAGACTCTGGCCGATCAGACATTGATGCCCTATACTAAGAATAAGGCATCAATGTAAAAGTAGTGGACAACTTCTTAAAGGAAGCAGCTAAAAAGTATTAGAGAATAAATCAGGGGTCAACTCATTCAATCAAGTGGTGAGAGGAGTTGTCTAGACGAACGTTCCTGCCCATTTTCGACATTGCCTTGGAGAAACATGACTGAGTCGGTAGAAGTTGCTTTACAAGCATCAGAGCAAGTAGCATGAATTCTCTTTTAAAGAGACCGTCAGATCAGTGGGTATGCCTGGTGTGAAGAGGGGCAACTACATGCAGAATCATCTGGCTTAGAAAAACATTGTGGATAGGTCCCATTTCTAAGAATGAAACCTATCCATAATATGCTTATAAACAGGACCCACATACGATACTCAGCTAGGCGTCCGGTAGTTGTGTATAAAATTACATATCTTCACATCAGACAACCTCGAACCCACTGATCTGACAACGCCTTTAAAGGAGAATGCATACTTACATTGGAAATTAATAACCCAGATGCAATCTACAATTTCATGTCTTTGTATTGTAAATATAATAGCGGTAATTTATAGAAAGCCATCAATCACACATGGCCGCCACAGTAGTGATTATCGGCCTCGCTCCGGCAGCTGCATTGGAACGGATGTCACGTCACTATACATGTATGCGCTCACGGACAGCACTGCGGTACGCGGCACAGGCTTCCAGCAGCCACAATATTTTTTCTACACTTGTGGGATGAAGGTGATAAAATACCCAGCTCTTACCGCACAATGTGGTAGCCTCCTATTACCGATGGAAAGCCTATGGTGACAATGTGCACAGTACAGATCAGCACCGTCCCTCTATAGACCACAGTGCACATCTGCCGTCATACTAAGTGTATGGTAATACTGACACATAAATAGAGAGTGGCTACCTTTCCCTTCAGCGATTTCTTCCTCAGTATTCGCCCCCAGCATGTTAGCAGCAAGATTATTCACCATGCTAAGAATGGCATCTGCAGAAAACGCAGGAACACAAGCAGACATTACTTCACTCGTATACATGCAGGCGATATGGAGACAAAACGGGCGACAGGCCGGGACATCGGCTGCGAGCGACAAACCTTTACTCATCGCCTGCATTACATATAAAACCGATGACTAAGGAATATATGGCCAAATATTCTTCTTCCCAATGCATCTATGTAGGGGAATCGAATGGTGGGCAACACAAAGGAGTAAAGCTGGAGCCATTCGAGCCGATGCAGTCAGACTTAATCTTTGGGGTAGATTATGGGGATCCTAAAAGGGACTTGATGCTTGCGGGGTTATTCCCACCTCTGGCACTTATGGCAAATACAAAAACACTTGTGCAATTTTTTTTATCTCCATCAGAAGATCATGGAGGGACCTGTGGACGCACAGCCACCTATACAATTCTGGCGGCACGAGCCGGGGATCCGGTCACAATTTGATGCAGATCCTAGCTGTAGGAATCACGTGGATCAGCCCATAAATGCAGACACAAGAATGCCCCTATAATAACTGTATACAAGAGAACTTGTACAACTTTCCAATACACTAGGTTTCACTTCCTCGCCATTATCACTATACCCATTTGCAGCAGCGATTAGGAACAATAATTCAGAGGCTGGGATCCCTTAGATTCCCATCTGTAACCTTAAAGGGAACCTGTCACCATGATTATGCTTGCAATCTTGGAGTAATAAAAAAAGCTTTACATATGGACTATGCTCCAGTTACATAAACCTGAAAAACCTTCAATGGGTTTGCACGTAGATTAAGCTGAGCTGCAATACCACACACAACCTATGCATACAAGAGGCGCTGTTTCCAGACGAAGCCATCCATGTTTTTCTTGTCTCATCTGATGTACAATATACATAAAGGCGATTTTCGGTTAATAGAGTACATCCTAGATACCCAGAGATGTCAGCGTGTAAAATAGGTAATCAGATGACAGTCAAAGACCCAATATGCAGGACAGAAGCCACTGTCCGTTTGCCCTTTGGTATAGTGACAGATTCTCGATCTGGCTGCCTGGGGAACACAATGCATTTCCCCTAGCACGAGGCGGCTAATGTAGAATCATAATGCATTTATTACATAGCATGTTCACAGCGACGTCAATCATTGTCAGTGCTGCCAGACTATTGATGAGCGACGACTTGATGTAGAGAAAAACTGCTCCACATTGGTAGTAATCCACTATGCAGACAGCCAGACAGTCCTGACAGCGAGCAGCGGCCAAGACCGAGTTAGCACTACTTCTTATGGCAGCACACAAAGCCTGCGCATAGATAGCGGAATTAAAGGGGTATTCGGAGCTACATAATAAATCACTGTAAAAGTAATAATTGTTAAATCACTAAATCGCTGACCCCTAGAATGAGAGTTTTGTCCCCGGGTTTTCCCTGGCTACATCCAGGAGGAGCAAGTCGAGAGGAGCGGTCACACGCACGTCCCGCTGCTTAACACCTCCGTGGTCTTGCAGCCAAATGAAAGAGGTAAAGCCACAAAGTGGGAGTTTTATCTAACTAGTGCAGGGAGAAACTGCAGCGATCAACCACTTTGCCTCTTCCATTTTGCAAAAGGCCCATGACATATGAGAGCTGGATTCTGGGCGATTGCTTTATTTTTAACTAGAATATATTTTTATTTATAACGTTTATCAGTAAGGCAGGCTAGTCACAGATATTTCATCCAGATTAGAGAACAATCACTCATAGTTGCAGAGATCTGGTTGCCGTATCCTTTTGGCATTCTTGTGCAAATGAGGTGGAGATCACCATATGGAAGGAGGAGGACATCTACCACAAGACGCAATCTTAGGGCAGCCCTATCACAGTGGGATGACCGCCCTGCTTCCCAGAGACGCAGCAATGCTGTGGATAGACCGGTCATTTCCTCACGTTGTGGAACGCGGCACTCACTTGTAGCAGAGCCGAGCAAATTCTTTGACGATTTGTCATCTCGTGTGTTGTAATCCAGCGGATAATCTGAAAGTCACAGTGAGAGAATTACATACATATATTTGTAAGATGTGATTGCAGAGATACTGGCTTGCAACTGAAGGAAAGGAGTAGTAAATTCCATCTCTCCGGGATGTGATACAGGAAGGGTCAAACCTTTCTTTAAAATTGGTGAGCTTGGTTGGAGGGGAAAGAGAGACCTATGTGGGACAAACTTCTAACATTCACTTCTGATGCTGCTTAGTCCAATAGGAAAATTAAAGCTGATTGTCTGCCACCCCGCTCCAAGCTCTAGGGTGGGCACTGTAAAGCCCATCAATTATATAGAATATGTAGTGTGACAAGGAGTAAGATGTGGCGTGCACTAAGATAATAAATAGCTCATAAACCCCTACATATTGAACGTCTTGACAGGGAGCATTATATTTCACATAGTATAGTCAAAAACCAGCTCGAGAGACTGTTAAAGTCGGGTCTGGGAACAAGCACGTCGCTTGGCTACACACTGGCAGGATTTAGTATGCGCTCGTTCTGTGCACCAAAAATCTATAATTATTTCTGGCTTTGCAGTTAATTCTGCATCATAGGATAAGGCTGATGACATAATAGTAATAATAATAATAACATGTACACTGGTTTTCAGCAAAAAGTTGACTTTTTCCATTAACTCCGTAAAAAAACAAACAACTTTTTACATATTTATATTTCTGAGAAATTAAAGTACCTTCATCTTCATCATAAATATCTGGGCGTTCTGAGTGGTACTGAGAGTCAACTTCTTCATACTCCTCCACCATGCTGGTGCCGAAAACCCTGAGACACAAAGGGAACGAGCCATTATTATTGATACCAAGCAAAGAACATGAATAGAAGAACACACAACCCTGCGTATAAGATATACACATTACACAGTCCTGTGAGATGCCTTAAAAAGGAAAGCTGTCATGTCCAGAAATGGCATTTAGACTATTTAATGCAAGTGTGGCCAGAGGAATAAAGTTTATATATTCCCTGACCACAAAAAAGTACAGTGAGCCTTCCTAGCCAGTAGTGCCAAGTATACTATTAAGGAGGACCTTCAACCTAATTTTTCCACTTTGAACTGGACACACAATGAAATAGTAGCTTTAGAACAGAATATATATATATTTTTCCTCAATTTCATCACTTCCTTGTGGGTAATTCGCTATCAAAGCATTTGGGCTAACCAATCATAAGCAGGTAGCAACACAGCAAAAAAAAAAAAAAAACACACACACACACACACACACACACACACACACACACACACACACACAACTATACTCCCCTGTGCTCCTCTTTTATGGTTTATTGCTCGTTGCCAAGGAGAACGGCCACCACTGCTGCACAGATACGCTGGCCAAACTTGTGAAGTACTTACAGGCTCTATCCTGTTGAGCTTGCAGTGCCGTACTGAGGCTGGGGCACAATTAGCTCCTAATCCTAGCCAGGTGTAGCCTACAGTTTGGGCAAGCAGTGCAACAATGCTGCTGCTCTGAACTGTCACAAGCAGGAGCACAACACCCCTTGCAAGCAGGAGGACGGGAAGCTAAGGAGCAGTACTGATGAACCTTGGACAACCACTAAACTCAAATTTCCAGAAGACTTTGTTAAACTGAAGGACTGCTTTAGAACCCCACACAGTATGACAGGGAATTTACACAGCACAGATTGCCCTTCCACTTTTCCATCTTTCCGAATGTCATTCTAACGTTTGAAATTTCTCATTACCTTATTAAGCTTAATGGGCAAAAATGTTCCGATCCAAAGTGTGATATAAGCTCCACCTAAAGAGTACAAAATGTCACATCAAACAATATGTTTAATACAACGCGTGACTGATTAAGTGCGCTGAATTAAATGGCACCTAGAAACAAATCTGGATGGGCTATGGTGATCAGACATTGCAAACTGGGCCATGCATTCACCCGCTGTGCACACAACATTCAGATGACGTTGCTAACCTTTATGTACTTGATGAACATCTGACGCAACAAGGAACGCAGAAAAGAGAAAGAAAAACAAGAGTCAGTACAGAAACAGTACATGCCACAAGCCATATCATCTACGGATCAGCATATAAATGAAGACCATGAAAAGAACAAGCAAGAAGAAATAAAGTTGTAGGATTTTATAGATCCCTCTACACAAAATCGTGAGACTAGAACATAAAAATAGTGGTTCTATAAATGGTTAATTGTAAGGAACAAGACGCTTCCATGTAGCCTGTCAGAAGAGGGGGAAATATTGTACATCTTACAATACTACATACACTTTAATGCCACAGCCCCTATTCATTTCTGCATCTGTTTTTTGCTCCCCTTCTTCCCAGAGCCATAACTTTTTTATTTTTCCGTCAATATGGCCATTTGAGGGCTTGTTTTTGGCGGGACGAGTTGTACTTTTGAACGACACTCTTGGTTATACCATATCGTGTACTCGAAAACGGGGAAAAAAAAAATCCACGTGCTGTGAAACAGAAAGTGCAATTCCATAACTTTTTTTTTTTAGATTTTTTTTTATTCCATGTTCACTAAATGCTAAAACTGACCTGCCATTACGAGTTAGGAGATACCAAACATGTAAAAGGTTTTTTTTATTTCAATGGAGGAAAAAAAAAAAAAATCCAAAGTTTGTTTAAAACAAACAAACAAAAATTGTGTCATTTTCCGATACTCGTAGCGTCTCCATTTTTCGTCATCTCAGGCTGGGGGAGCGCCAATTTCTTTTGCACCGAGCTGACGTTTTAATTCATACTACAATGTTTACCGATTGCATTAATTCTTTTTCTTATGTTGATAGATCGGGCGATTCTGAACGCGGAAATACCAAATGTGTATTTATTTTTTAACTGCTTTATTTTGAATGCGGCGAATTTGGGGGGGGGGGGGTGATTTGAAATTTTTTTTTTTTTTTACACTTCACTTTCTTCAATAGTCTCCATGGGAGACTAGAAGCCGCCATTATCCGATCGCCTTTGCTACACACAGGTGATAATCAGAAAGCATGTTGTTAAGGGGTTAAAGGGAATCAGTCACCAGCTTTTTGCTACCTCATTTGAGATCAGTACCATAGCGGCAGAGACCCTGATTCCAGCAATATATATTGCTGATTCCAGCAATATAAGTTTATTAGTTGCAGCAGTTGTGAGGGTTTTTTTAGGTGTAGCTTGTAGCACAGCTCAAAGCGGCCCACACCCCTGATTAGCAGCTTTCTGTGTACAGTGTACATTGACAGAGGGCGGAGTTGGACCAGGATACATGCGAGCTGCAGTTTGGCAGCGAGTCTTCTGCTGATAAAACACTGACTGTATTGCAACAATAGCACACAGTCTAGTAAGTGACATCACTGAAATCAGTATTAAATATAGTGGTTCACAGCACCTCACAGAAATCACAGGTCAATCATACCCATAAAATAGGCGCACGTCCTGTCCAAGGAGTCCCTTTTGGATCAATGTAGAATCCACAGCATACAAAAGAACAGCGCTCCACACGTTGGTGAAAATAAATATTCACATTTAATCTGCCTTCTGTGGCAACGTTTCGATCCAAATGATATTTATCAAGCACAGTACAGAATGTTTCAACCCCACATTAAATAGTAAATGCTCCACCCCCAATAACAATACACCAATCGAGTGTAGACAAAAAATAGGGATTTTTGTGTACTCACCGTAAAATCCTTTTCTAAGAGGCAATCATTGGGTGACACAGACAGTGGGTGTTATGCTGTTGGCCACTAGGAGGACACTAAAGTAAACCAGAAAAAAGTTAGCTCCTCCCCTGCAGTATACACCCTCTCGCTGGCTGAGATTTCTCCAGTTCGGTGAAAAAAGCAGTAGGAGCATAAGCAGTCAATAACCATAGCCAAGTCAAAGCCTAAGAATGCTACAGTGAGCCAATAGGCTAAACAGGGTGGGTGTTGTGTCCCCCAATGATTGGCTTGGAGAAAAGGATTTTACTACGAGTACATAAAAATCCCTATTTCTCCTACGCCTCATTGGGGGACACAGACAGTGGGACATCCTAAAGCAGTCCCTGGGTGGGGAGCAAACATCTGCTAATACCCCATGTACCACTGAGTCAACAGTGAGGTACTGCCGACTGCAAGCTGCATCCGCAGAGGTCGGAGAATGAATTAGGCAATGTTTGTAAAGGTATGCAGGCTGGATCAAGTCGCAGCCTTGCAGACAGGCCTGAGAATGAAATTGGTAATATTTTGTAAAGGTATGCAGGTTGGATCAAGTCGCAGCCTTGCAGACAGGCCTGAGAATGAAATTGGTAATATTTTGTAAAAAGTATGCAGACTGGACCAAGTCGCAGCCTTGCAGACCTGGTCTGCCGAGGCCTGGTACCAAATGGCCGAAGAGGTGCCCACTGACCAGGTAGAGTGCACCTTAGCCCCACTGGGACAGGCGTGTTCCTGATACAGTAGGACTACTAAATTCACCAGGGGAATCCACCTGGCTAGCGTTGCTTTGACACGGCTAGACCCTTCCTATGGCCCTCTGGAAGCATGAACAGGGAATCTGACTTGTGGAAGGGAGCCGTCCGCGAGATGAACCATCTCTGCGCCCTAACCACATCCAGGGTGTGGAGGGCCTTCTCAATGCGATGGACTGGCGCCGGACAAAAGGAAAGGCAAAACAATTTCCTCATTGAGATGGAAGAGGAGACGACCTTGGGCAGGAAGGACCAGGACTTCCTGAGAACTACCTTTTCCTGATGAAAAATTCAGGAACGGAGAACGACAGGACAGAGCCGCCAGTTCCAAAACTCATCTGATTGACGTAATTCACAAAACTCAAGATAAAAAGCGGACGGCACCGTTGTTACCGTGAAGCGCTCGAGCAGCGCGAAACGGCCGTTGTCAGCCTTTCTTGCACTCCTTATGTCACTCCCCCGACTTGACATGTTCATGATATTTCAATAAATCAGTGAAACTTCGATCTCGATGAGTGCGACCTTTTCTCTTTGCATGGATTCCTATGATTGACGTAATTGCCACTAGAAAGACCACCTTCCAAGAGAAGACGGACAGGGGCACGTCCTGCGGCAGTTTGAAAGGAGCCTCCAGTAAGGCCCAGAAAACCAGGTTAAGGTCCCATGATTTCAATGGCCTTCTAATAAGGAGGCACCACATGGGAAACTTCTGTGAATGAACGTCTTGACCTGAAGTTTGGTGGCAATTTTGCATTGGAAAAGCACTGACAAGGCCGAAATTTGGACCTTGAGTGAGCTAAGCGCGAGGCCCGATTTTAAACCAGGTTGAAGGAATTCCAATATGGCCGGAATGGAAAGACACCCGAGGTGATCGAACTTGATCCTTGCACCACGAAAAGAAGGTTTTCCAGGTGAGGTGATAGGTGCACATGGACACAGGCTTCCTAGCACTAATCATAGTGGAAATCACGTCGTGAGAGAACCCAGCCTGTGCTAAAAACTAGGATACAACGGCCACGCCGTCCAAGACAGGGCCCCGGAGTTCTGGTGGTAAATCGGGCCCTGCGAGTGTAGATCCATGCAATCTGGAAGTCACCAGGGGAATTCAGCAACTAGTTGTATTAGTTCTGAATACCATGCTCAGCCAATCTGGCGCGACAAGGATCACTGGTACTCCCTCCACTCTGATCTTCTTGATGACCCTCGGAAGCAAGGGAAGAGGGGGAAAGATGTATGGGAGCCGGAACCGGTGCCATGGCAGAATTAGGGCATCCGCTCCGATGGCGCATGAATCGCGTGATCAGGCAATGAACCGAGGAACCTTGTTGTTTAGTCTTGAGGCCATGAGATGCACATCCGGAGACCTACAACGAGGACAAATCTGCTGAAAGACTTCCGGATGAAGAAACCACTCACCCGAGGCAAGGCTTTGGCGACTGAGAAAATCTGCCGCCCAATTCTCTACGCCCGAGATGTGGATTGCCTAGATGGGCGAATGGTTGTTCTCGGTCCAATGGAGGATGTGACTCACTTCGTGCACGGCCATCCTGCTCCGGGTACCTCCCTGGCGGTTGATATATGCTACAGTCGTGGTGTTGTCGGATTGGATCCTGATGGGGTGACCTGCGAGGAGATGGTGGAAACTCGGTAGAGCTAATCTGATCGCTCGTATCTCCAAATTGTTGATGGGGAGACGCGACTCTCGGGTTGACCAAGGACCCTGTGTCGTGTGGTGACGAAACACCACACCCCAGCCGTGAAGACTTGCGTCAGTGGTTACTACCAACCATCTTACTGGGAGAAAAGACCTCCCTTGATTCAGGGAGGACCTCAGTGTCCACCACCTGAGGGATTGCCTGACCCACAGGAACAGAGGGATCCGACGGTCCAGGGAAAATGGGTTCTTGTCCTAAGCCAACAGCAACGCGTGTTGTAAGGGATAGAGGTAGAACTGTGCAAATGGAACTGCTTCCATCGCTGACACCAACTTTCCTAGAACTCTCATGCCGAAATGAATGGAGTGAGAAAACAGTCGCGCTGCCTGTTGTAAGGCTTGGGTCTCTCCTGGAGGGAGAATGACCAACCCGCGGGAAGTGTCCAAGATCATCCCTAAAAGGGAAATCTGCAGAGCCAGTTTTGGGAAAGACTTTTCAAAGTTTATCTTCTACCCCAGGCGAGAAAGTGAATTTACTGTTTTCCATGGATTCCTCGCAGGCTGGAAGGGACGGACCTTTGATGAGCAGGTCGTCCAGATAAGGTAACACCACCACTCCCCGAGAGTGGAGAATGGCCTCGACAGCCACCATGACCTTGGTAAAGACCCTGGGGGCGGTGGCGAGTCCGAAGGGCAAGGCAGCGAACTAGAAGTGTTCCTTGTGACTTGCAAAACGCAGGAACTGCTGGTGGGACAGGCAGATCGGAATGTGAAGGTAAGCGTCCTTGATGTCAATGGATGCTAGGAACTCTCCTTTTTCCACGGAAGTGACAACTGATCGGAGAGATTCCATTCAGAATCACTGTACCCTGACAAACTGATTTAACAGTTGGAGATCAAAAATGGGTTACATCGTCCCATCCTTTTTTGGAAACACAAAAAGTTTTGAATATAATCCTCTGAACCTTTCGTGATGAGGGACCGGAATGATGACTCCGACCCTTAGAGCCTCAACAGCCCGAAGGAAGACTCTTGTCTGTTTCTTGGGGGGAGAGGAAAGGAAAAATCGAGTTGGAGGGGGGAGAAGAAAATTCTCTCTTGTATCCAGAGGACACCAGCTCCCTGACCCACTAGTCATTGGGTAGATCTATGAGATTTGGCTCCCCTAGATCCAGAAGCCCTAGGCCTGAGTTTCCAAGAGCAGTTAGGTCTGTATGAGACCTGGAGCCTCTGTCTCCACGCAGGGACCGACCTGATCTGGAAGAGAAGGTAGAGGAGGACCAACCGGAATTGTTGCGAGAAGATCGAAAACTCGTCGGCTGTTGGTTGCGAAACGGCCAAACAGCCCCTATTGTTGAGGAAGGAATTTACTTTTTCCCCCGGTAGTATCGGAAAAGAGTTGGTCCAGTTTCTCTCCGAAACAACGACCCGTTTGAAAGGGGAGAGAAGACAACGATCTTTTAGGTGAGGCATCCGCCCGCCAGCCGCAGAGCCATTGGGCTCTTCTAATGGAGATCACATCAGCGGCAATTTGAGCCGCGCAATTGGCGGCATCAAAAGAATCTTCTACTGCAAAGTCAGCTGCGTGAATTATCTGCCTGGCGACAGTGGTTGCCTCCGGAGGAAGTTTGGTGCCTTGGAAGGATGTAATCAAGACTTCTGCTCAAGCGGCCATTGCCTTAGTGACCCAAATTGCAGCGAAAGATGGAAAAAAAAACGCTGCTCTTGATGCTTCAAAAAAACTGAACGGGCAAGGTAGTCAAACAATCGGAGGGGTTTCTGACTGAGGAACCTTCAGAAACAGATGGGAGCGTTTTAGAAGCAAGACGCGATACAGGAGGGTCCACCGGAGGGGACTGTAACCAATCCTACATTAGGTCTGGATGAAAAGGGTATTTAGCCTGAGTAGACTTTTGCCCTGTGAACCGCTCATGTGGCCGATCTCTATGTTACTGGACGGCTGGTAAATAACGTACGCACATGTTAGGTTTCTTTAAATGAGCTGGGGTGTGCTGGAGCGGGAATATTTTCCTCATCCAACCTTAGAATCCTGTTGACTGATTCTATAAGAGAATAAAGCGACTCTTGATCAGTTGGGGGATTCTGAGGGGCTGACGTGTCAGATTCGAATTCAGAGCCATGCTCGCTGTGAACCTCAGGAGAAGGAGAGCGAGAGACAGGAGTTGCCAATGCTGAGGCGCTGACCGTCCCTTGGATGAGTATGGCCCCTGCTGGGGGACTGTTCCCAGCCAACGCCAGAGCTCTCCTCGGGAGGTAAGGACGCTTTCTGCCTGGGTCAGAGACTCCACCGACCATGACAGGGATGCAGCCCACTCAGGGTTACTAAACGCAGGAGGCCCGTCAGCAGCGGTGGCGAGGGACATTGGAGCCCAGGTCAGGGCGCAGTCCGTGCATAACGGATTAATCTGTGCACTGGATAAGGCAGACTTGCAAGTGGTACACACGGTAAAAAATGCAGTGTGCTTTTTAAAAGCCGGTTTAGCCTCCTTAGATTGAGGCATAGCGCTCCTGAAAGGGTTAACGGCAGTCTGTCTGCAGCTGAAGGGAATGCGCCGTGAAGGGGTTAAGCTTTAATCTGAGAGCAGATGCAGCTTACCCGGTCCTGTGGTGAGTCCCCCGGGAGGGAAAAACGGTGGCCTAGTGGTGTCACCCGGTATCCGGCTGTCCAGAGCAGGCATAGCGCTCATGAAAGGGTTAACGGCAGCTAAAGACACGGCCCCCGAGAATAGAATTGCGCGTCTCGTAAGTAATGAGATGTGCCAAGAGGAGGGAGCTGCGACGTTAGCGCGGGCGGCGCTAATCAAATTGCGGCCTAGTAGGCTGGAAACTAAATTTTTGGCCTACCTGAGCTGGGGGGCGCGATAGTCTTACTCACCGGTTAACGGTATTTTTCGGAGTCCATGACAGCACCACCTGAGAGAGGGGATCCGCCCTTCTTAGGAACAGGAAAACCTACAGATACAAAAAGGGCGGCACCTCTCCCACGCATCAGTTGGATTACAGAGTATAAAAAGAGGACCTCCAAGGTTAATGCATGATTATATGTACAACAATATTAATACTTAAATCTTTATCACCCGTGGATATGTACAAAGGGAAGACGTGCACACCCAAATTAACTAAGGGAAGGGAATCTATGGGTGCTGTCATGGACTCCGAAAAATACCGTTAACCGGTGAGTAACTAAGACTTTATTCGGTCGTCCATGACAGCACCACCTGAGAGAATTACAGAGAGTAATCACTACTTTAGGGGGGGACTACAGCCTGCAGAACCCTGATACCGAAGGAGAGGTCTGCAGAGGCACCCAAGTCTAGTCTATAAAAAGTGCTCGGAGAGGACCAAGTGGCCGCCTTACAAATCTGGTCGATGGAGACTTCCGATCTCTCGGCCCACGAGGTCGCCACGGCTCTGGTGGAATGCGCCTTCAATTTCTCCGGAGCTACTCTACCTTTTGAGGTATAAGCTAACGAGATTGCTTCTCTAATCCACCTGGCTAGTGTAGTTTTGGACACTCTAAGACCTTTCCTAGGGCCTTGGTAGGAGACAAAGAGGGCATTGTCTTTCTTCCAGGGATCGGTAGCCGCTAGATATTCCAAGAGGCATCTCCTAACATCTAAAGTGTGTAGCTTCTCCTCTTTCTCATTAGTTGGATTAGGGAGGAAGGATGGAAGGACTATTTCCTGAGACCTATGAAAGCTGGAGGCTACTTTTGGTAAATACGCTGGGTCGGGTCTAAGTATTACCCTATCCTCTTTTACCTGAAGAAAAGGTGGGCGCCTAGACAATGCCTGAATGTCGCTTACCCTACGGGCTGACGTTATGGCTATTAGGAAAGCTATTTTGAGGGACAGGCTCCTAATAGAGGCTGACGAGATGGGTTCAAATGGCGCTTCTGTCATAGCTGTGAGGACTAGGTTCAAATCCCATGGCGTGAGTCTATTTTTTACTATTGGTCTGGATCTACTCGCTGCTTTGATAAATCTATTGACCCAATAATTAGCCGCGATATTGCAGCTAAAGAGGGCCCCTAAGGCGGATACCTGTACTTTAAGGGTACTGGTGGAGAGACCCAAGTCCAGTCCTTTTTGTAAAAATTCCAAGATCTGGCCTATGGGGACGGAATCATCAGTATTTATATTTGAGCTTTCGAGGAACCTCTTCCAAATTCTGACGTAAATCTTAGTTGTCACCACTTTCCTACTTTTTAGTAGAGTGTCAATTAGGTCTGGGGAGAAGCCTTTACTTTCTAGCAGTGACCGCTCAAATTCCACACCGTGAGATGTAGGCCAGCCACCTGAGGGTGGAAGACCGGGCCCTGGGACAGAACGTCCGGGATGTCCGGGAGAACCCAAGGATCGTCTACCGACATGATCCGGAGGTTCGAGAACCATGCTCTTCTGGGCCAGAACGGGGCGATGACTATGACCCTTGCCCTGTCTTTCCTGATCTTCCTCAACACCAGAGGAAGTAGAGATAGGGGAGGAAAGGCGTAGGCTAGCCTGAAGTCCCATTTTATCAGTAGCGCATCTACTGCCAGAGGAGTCTCCCTGGGATTTAGGGAACAAAACTGTGTCGTTTTCGAGTTCTCCTTGGTGGCGAATAGATCCACCTCTGGCTGACCCCATCTCTGCACAATCTGAACGAAAATGGAGGTGTTCAAGGCCCATTCTCCTTGTTTTAACAGATTGCGGCTTAGGAAATCTGCCGCGACGTTCTCTTTCCCTCTTATGTGAAGAGCCGTGAGAGATAAAAAAAAATGACGTTCTGCTAGCTGGAACAACTGTCCTGCCACATTCATCAGAGTTCTGGATCGAGTTCCGCCTTGGTGGTTGATATAGGCCACGGCTACTCGATTGTCCGAGAGAACCCGTACGTGATGGCCCTGTAGATACATAAGGAGCTCTTTAGCTGCGAGTACTACCGCTGTTAATGCTTTCAAATTAGAAGACATTTGTAACTGATCTCGTTCCCATAGGCCCTGGACCAGAATTTCCTCCATATGCGCCCCCCAACCGGAAGGACTTGCGTCCGTGGTGACCACGCGGGTAATGTTATACTCCCAAGGGACCCCTCTAGACAAGTTACTTCTTTCTAGCCACCACTCCAGGGACTCTATTGTGTTTCTGGATAAGGTCAGACGACCTTCTAAATTACCCCCCAGGATTCTCTGATACCATAAAACTTCGCCCTGTAGAGTTCTTGTATGAACTTGGGCCCACTGGACTGCGGGAATGCAGGATGAGAGGGAACACAATAGGGACATGGCTTTCCTGAGGGACATGGAGGGGTTGTTGGAAGCGTTCAGGACCCGGCCATGCAGGTGCAGCAGCTTCTCTGGGGGCAGACGGCATTCCTGCTTTTTTGAATCTAGGGTTAGGCCTAGAAATTGTTGAATTTTTAATGGCTGCAAACGGGATTTTTTGATATTAAGTATCCATCCCAACCGCTCTAGAGCCGCCATTGTTTTCTGTAATTGTTCTAAACACTGCTCGGCTGAACTGCCTATTATAAGGAGGTCATCTAAATAGGGGACGACTAGAATGTTTAGCTCGCGCAGATGGGCCATCACCTCTACCATCACTTTGGTGAATACTCGGGGCGCAACCGCCACCCCGAAGGGTAGGGCCGCGTACTGGAAGTGCTGGATTGACCCATCCAACTGAACCGCCAGTCTAAGGAAAGATTGGTGTGCTAGACAAATCGGTATATGGTAGTAAGCGTTTTTCAGATCTAGAACCACCATGAAGCAGTTTTGAAACAGCATTTTTATTGCGGTGTTAATTGTTTCCATTTTAAATGGACGTACAACCAGGAATTTATTGAGGGCTTTGAGGATAAATATAGCCCTAAATGAGTCGTCCGGTTTACGGACCAAGAACAGGGGGGAATAGAAACCTTTCCCCCTCTCTTCCTCTGGAACTCTCGTCAGGACTTTTTTGTCCAGTAGCTCGAGGACCTCGGTCTCCAGGGCAGCTTGTTCTAGCGGGGAAGATTTGAGTGGAGTTACCTTGAACCGATCTTGGGGAACGCAGGAGAACTCTAGGTGCAGTCCTGAAGCTATCACCCCCAGTATCCAGCTGCTATTCGAGATTCTGGCCCAGGCCGGGTAGAAGGCAGATAATCTTCCTCCTACCGGAGCCACTAGTCATTGGGGTGGCTTCTTATTATCCCGTGATGGACCTTCTTGGCGCCCCCCTCCTCCATACATGAAGCCCGTACCTCTGGTTTTTTTGTTGTCCCATCTGTTCTGATCTCTGGCCTGTCTCCTGCGGGAATACCCTTTCCTAGAAAAGGGACGTCTCCAGGATGTATTCGGAAGACTCGGAAATTTCTTTTTCTCATCCCCGGCTTTCTCTAATAGTTCGTCTAGAACGGAGCCGAACAAGTATTCACCCTCACAGGGGATAGAACAGAGACGGGACCTGGCTTGGATATCTCCCGGCCAGCATTTTAACCAGAGGGCTCTCCGGGCCAAATTAGACAAACTTGCAGACCTGGCCGCCATTCTTACTGAGTCCGCCGAGGCATCTGCCAGAAAGGCCGCAGCATTCTGGATAATTGGAAGAGACTTACGGATGGAGGCTCGCGAGGTTCCATCCTTTAGCTGAGAGTCCAATTGATCCAGCCAGACCATCATGGATCTGGCTGCGCACGTGGCTTCTATTGCTGGCCTTAGGGCGCCTGCTGACATCTCCCATGTGCCCTTTAAAACGGAATCTGCCTTTTTATCTAGGGGGTCTTTAAGGGAGGCCATATCGTCGAAGGGTATAGATGACTTTTTTGAGGCCTTAGCTACTGCTGCATCCAGCTTGGGGGCCTTATCCCATCGACTTATTATTGGGTCCTCAAAGGGGTATCTACGCTTGAAAGCAGGCGGCATCGAACCCCTTTTTTCCGTTTTTTTTCCACTCCCTGTATCAGGCTCTGGACTCTTTCGTTTAGTGGAAAAGTCCTTTGTTTTCTGGGGTCTAGACCCCCGAACATAATGTCCTGAGCAGACAGTTCTGTCTTTTTTTCTTCTACCCCCATGGTTGACCTTATGGTTTTAATTAATTTATCCATTTGGTCCAAGGGGAAACAGAACCGGCTGGAATCCTCATCGGAAGAAGAAGAGGAGGCCGAGGACTCTGAGGAGATATCTTCCTTCCTAGGGCCGACTGAAGACTCTGAGCCTGAAACACTAGCTCGTCTTCTTTTAGAAGAATCTTCTTTTGATAGGGCTTTTATTTCAGTCCTGATTAATTGCCTCAGGTCTGTAGCGAAGCTTGGAGCTTCTTCCTCTACCTGCATAAATAGGGAAGAGTGTAAGAGTCTGATACTCCACTCACGTTCTACCCCTCATCTCCGTCCCTACCGTCTGTCTCACGCAAGACTGACACAATCTCTTGGGGTGGCCATCTGGTAAGGGGCAACTACAGAGGGCACATTCCTTGTGCTTCTGCTTCCCTGTGGCCTTCTTCCCCTGAGAATCAAACACATAAGGGACACTGCATCAGGGTACATTCTCGTAGATCTCTTACCCTTGCAGATGAGGACAGGTACCGGATCATGGGGGGCTGCAGGAGGATCCTTTGACCTAGAGGAATTGCTGTGGCTCTGTCCACTCGAACGTCCCTCCGTCCGCCTCTTAGGTTGGTCACTGGGGCGCTTTGCCACGGGCTGCACCTCTTGTGGGTCCATGGGGGCTTCTGTTGTGTCCATCGCTGGGCCTCCAGAAGCACCTCAGCAGCAATGCCTTCTGTCTTAAGAAGGCTCCCCCTCCGGATTAGCAGGAACTCTGTCCGGTGTTCGGGCCCCCCATTGGACCGCTCCTCGCGATCCTCCCCCTCCCCTTCAGGTGCTCGGCCCCCTCAGGCGGCGGGCGCGCATTGGCGCGCGTCCACCACAACCCGAAGCCGGCCGGCATCCGACTTCCGGTTTCGGCGCTAGGCCCCGCCCCCTTCGCCGCATCACTTCTACCGCGCGATAGAGGCCGCGGGGACGCGCGGCAATGGGCTAGCACTGCGCCGCCGGCTCGGAACCGCCGCTCCCTTTGTGGGACACCACCGGCGGCGCCCGCCCGAACGGACTGCACCCCCGGGGGAAGGAGACACAGGGGGCACCGCTTACCTCACCGGCCCCGTGGAGAAGGCGACCGCCGGACCCCGCCTCCGCCTGCTCTTACCACTGCCGTGGAAATCCTACCCGGACCCACCGTGGCGCATCCAGGGCCCCCAGCGAGACCGAGGTAGGAGAACCCCCCGCTACCTGAGTCGGTCCGCTGGCCTGGAATTCGGTTATCCATGACGGACGATCTGTAGGGAGTTCTGTCCTTGTTAGGAACAGGAAACCAACTGATGCGTGGGAGAGGTGCCGCCCTTTTTGTATCTGTAGGTTTTCCTGTTCCTAAGAAGGGCGGATCCCCTCTCTCAGGTGGTGCTGTCATGGACGACCGAATAAAAAGCGCCGATGCACCGCCGCTGATGTTAAGTCAGCGCTTCTCCCAGGGGGCAGGACCCGCCCCCATACCTCCACTCCTGGGCTCAGGCAGGTCGTCACTGTTCGGGGTCTGTCATCCTCCGGGCGATGAAGCAGAGCTGGAGGAGGTCTTAAAGGGGTATGCTCAATCGATCCACCCTGTGGTAGGGGGATGGAGAGCTCTGGGGCTGATTCAGGGCATCCGAAAAAGCCCCTGCTGAAGTCCTTCTCCATGCAATCCTGTGCTACGTCCCGTTGCGCTTGCCCTCGTATCCATGGAGTACCGACCGTAAGGGAACCATCGTCAGAGGAATCAACCCCATTCGTCGCAGGAAAGTGTACGGGGAGGTATACTCCGTGTGCTTGCCTGTTGTTGGTTCGGGGGAGAGCGGGCCGTAGAAATGAACCGTCGCCCCCTTCACTCCGTTAATTAAAAATTTACAGAAAATTCAAAAATAAAAACGGTGGAGTCTGAAACCAGACCCAAGGGCATCCTACAGACACCAAGCATGAACTGGAGAAATCTCAGCCAGCGAGAGGTTGTATACTGCAGGGGAGGAGCTAACTTTTTTTCTGGTTTACCTAGTGTCCTCCTAGTGGCCAGCAGCATAACACCCACTGTCTCTGTGTCCCCCCAATGAGGCGAAGGAGAAAAATGTAAACAAACGATTAAAAAACAAAACTCCCTTACAACAATATTAAAACCAAACATTTTCATTATGAGCCAGTAGATCACCACATATCCCTTACTTACCAGAAATGCGATGTTATGATTGGTGGACAGTATGTTTACATGGACACGTGGAGACAAGTCTGTTTATACATCTATGTGAATTATATATATTGTGATGATCAAGTATGGTGGTTATAAGGGATCTGTGATGATCTACTGGCCCATAATGAAAATGTTTGGTCTTAATATTGTTGTAAGGGAGTTTTGTTTTTTTAATTGTTTACATTTTTGTCTACACTCGATTGGTGTATTGTTAATTGGGGGTGGAGTATTTACTATTCAATGTGGAGTTGAGACATTCTGTACTGTGCTTGATAACGATCATTTGGATCGAAACGTTGCCACAGAAGGCAGATTAAATGGGAATATTTATTTTCACCAATGTGTGGAGCGTTGTTTTGTATGCGGTGGATCACTGAAATCAGTGTCTCAGCCCCTACTTCATGCTGCCCTCAGATTACATAGCAACAACTTGCTGACAGATTCTCTTTAAGGGGTTTTCCAGTCAGAAAATATTGACCATTGCATGGGATAGTGCATCAATATCAGCTCTATGGGGGTCTGATACTCAGCACCCACTAGTCAGTTGTTACGAGCTTTTGCAGCGGGTATATGTGCATACACGGAACGGATCAGCACAGTGAACCTCCATTTAGAGCGTGGTGGCCGCATACGAATACTGCAGAACAGTTTCTCCTGTTCAACAGGGGTGTAGTGCAGCATCTCGGAGCAGTTACTATACGGTGATAGCCGTTGCATCGAATAATTCCGTTCCATGCATTTATATCTGGCCGGAGCCTGTAACAACTCCTACTGATCTGACATGGATTGACCCATGGAACTTTCATCAACATATCCAGAGTGGCAAACTCCTTTAAGCCCAGTCAGGATATATTATTCATGACCATTTCATGGGATAGTTCATCAATATAAGATCAGCTCATACCGCCATAGATCAGTACTTACAAGCTCAGGCTGGACATACGGTAAATGGATAAAATGGAGTGGGAACTGTTCTGCTGTACCCAGGAGCGGCCACTACACACTGAATACAGATACGCTGTGCAGTTCTGTTGCATGCGAGAACATCCAGATGCAGCTGAAGCTTGTAAAAACCGATGGTGGGGGTGCTGGGGGTCGGACTTCCACTTATCTGATATTGATCATCTATCCCATCGATAGGCGATTAATATATCCTGCCTGAAAAACCCATTTAACAAAACTCACCTTCTTATAGGGAGGGTTAATGGGGTATTTAATAGTCTAAAGGGCCCGTCACACTAAGCAATATCGCTGTAACGTCACTGGTTTTGTGACGTAGCAGCGATATTGCTAGCGATATCGCTATGTCTGATACTTACCTCCGACCGGCTCCCCCGCTGATCATCGCTGATCGCGCGAGAACGTCCTGGACCGTTTCTGATCGTCAGCTTCCGGCTGGGCTTCCTGTGGCGCCGACGAGCGACGTGTGGACGCGGGCGGGAGGACGTCAGGATCTCCTCGTCTGACAGCTAAGTAACGACCCTCGTCCCCAGCGATGTCACTGGTGAGATCTGCCTGTGTGGCAGCTCACTAGTGACCACTTAGCGATGCACCAGCGATCCTGACCGCGTCATATCGCTGGTCGTGATCGCTGGTGCATCGCTAAGAAACCGCGCCTTGTCAGCAGGATCCACATCCTATTCATAAGTAAATGTTGGTACAACTTATTACAATGCGTCCTGTAATCACACGCACAATCGTGGCATTACAAGAATCCCACATGGCTTATCAGACTACGGCTCTCAGAGGAGGAGACTTTAACCCCATATACAGTAGGTTCATAGTGTTTTTTTTTTTTCTTAAAATGCTGCAACATCAGCACATACAAGGCTTCAGTTAAAAGGAAGATATGAGACGAGCTTCAAACATGATGTTGAGTCCATTTTTATCATTATGCCCTTTTTTTTTAATCACTGGTGATTTTCACTTAATGAAATCAAGCAGAAGGTATAAAATAAAAATGGGAATAGAAAACAAACACCAATAAAACTGTGTAAAGGAAGACAAAAAAAAAAAAAAAAAAAAAAGAAGTGCAAGAATATGGAGACTTCCTCATTGATTTCCATATGCTCTGTATAAATAGAAGGGTTGTCAATGTGTTGTCCTAATGGGATCTCAAACAAAATCCCACAAATCCGGCATCATTTGTATTGTTGATGCCAGGTATCCTTTAACGCTGCAGCTACACTGCGACTTTGGCAGTGACACAGATCACGCCAAAACATTAATACCCAGAATTTTGCTGCAAATCTTCAGTGGGGCACTATATGCCATGAAAACTATCTTCTGCCTGTAATTGCGCCATGAGGAGTAGTTTTAAAATCGATATAGTGACATACAGAGCGGTCATGCATTATAAATATCTTACTGCAATTCTAAGTGTAAAAAAAATGAGCTTCTGCACAAAGATTTCCCAATATTAGCCGAGACTCTGGGGTTTACACCACATAACGGTCACAAGTTGCAAATTAAAAATTTTCACATGTAAGAAAAACCAAAAAATACTACAACTTTATTAGCTTAGAGTAAAGTGTTAGAGAGAAAATACCAGACGAAACAGATTACGAAATAGTTGATTACTACCAGGCAGATAATTCATTTAATACAACATTGAATAACCTACATAGATCAAAAGAGGAGCATAGAAAAAAAAAAAAAAAGCAAATAAAAGACAGTCACATATCTGCAGAATCACATTGCATATCATAAAACAGGTAATGAAGGAATGTCATGCATCTGCTTTATGCCTGTAGGCAAGAGGTGAAAGTATTCTGCGGAGGATTAAAGTGATGAAATGTCGTCAATAGACCTGCCGCACAAATAACTGTGCACAATAAATTCCTGGTTCTGAACACGGGCATTTCAGGTGTAAGACTATACAATTGCTTTTCATCTGATAGTTTATTCCAGTTCTCCCTAATAAGGACATCTGCGCATTTATGATAAGATATGACAAATGTCTGACCACTGGGATCACCACTGATCGCGAGAATAGACCCTTCACTCTCCGGATCAGATGAAGCGCCAGATATATGCACTAGTCAGAAAACTTAAAGAGAACCTGCTATCACGATTTAACCTGTTAAGGCTATAACGGCGATGTTATACTGATTTAACGGATATCTGTAGCAAAAAAGAAAAAAATAAAAATCCACAGCCTGGTTCTGATTTAATTAGTCTTAGAAGTTTTGGTGCAATAGCCTCTCAGTGCTATTGACGAGCCAAGGTATCGACCTGCGCATGCATTGCTATTTTGCTGGAGACCACTGGAGGTTAATTGGAGAATGCACCGCCTCCAGGACTATTTTGCTTGGTAACACTGGGACATGATTGTGCATGAAATTTAAAAAAAAGGAAGCTCATAGAAATGTGGAGGGGCCACAGCAGAGCTGAAAACTCTACCCTCAGCCCCACCCCGAAGTATGAAGAGGCTATTGCACCAAAACTTCTAAGGTCAACTAAACTTCACCCAAGCTACGGATTCAAATGTCTACACTGCTTCAGTCTATTTTTTTTGCATAAGATTAGACTCCTTTCCCAGAAGCAGCTCCGGAGGTACAGAGGGAGCTTCAGCAACTCCTTGGAGACTCATCAGATATTCAACTAGAAGCCAATAGCAAATCCCTGGACGCTTGGCGTGGAATAGTAGCATTTCATGTACATCACATTTGGTTCAGTAATATGAATTATTTCTCAGATGGGTTTTCTTAGGTTTGTTCTTCAGGAGGGCACAGCGTCACTGCCTCCCGGGGGACAGAGCATTCCTGAAGATTGATAGTTTGGGACCAAGGCATAGTGGCTGAGCCACTGGCCCCAACTGCATGATCTCCCACATTGTTAACAGACAGTTTAAGGCTGCGTTCACACGTTGCGTTTTTTTCGCGGCGGTTTTTAACGCGCGTTTTTGCTGCGGGGAAAGAAAAAAAAAAAAAAAGGATCCCATGCAATGCTGTGCTAATGTTGCAGATTTTTCCGCAGCGGAATCACATCGCGGAAAAAAATGCAGCATACTCATTAATTTTGCGGAATCGCGGCAATTCTGCACACATAGGAATGCATTGTTCTGCATGTGGCTGTGCCCACCATGTGAAAAGTAAGCAGAACATTTGCGGATGGTACTCAGGGTGTGGAGGAGAGGAGACTGTCCTCTGGGCACCATATCCCTGTAAAAAAAAAAATTGGGTTATATTCACCTTCCGGCGTCCCGCGCAGCCCTACCGATGCTCCCGCCAACTCCCGTTCCCAGTATTTGCCTTGCGGCAAGGACCTGTGATGACGCTACGTCATCAAAGGTCTCGCAAGGCATTACTGGGAACGGGAGCATCGCGATGATTGGGAATGCTGCACGGGACGTCGGAAGGTGAGAAAAACACGATTTTTTATTATTTTTAACATTAGTTCTTTTTACTACTGATGCCACATAGGCGGCCTCAATAGTAAAAAGTTGGTCACACTCGTCAAACACTGTGTTTGACGAGTGTGACCAACCTGTCAATCAGTTCTCCAAGCGATGCTACAGATCGCTTGGAAAACGCTAGCATTCTGCAAGCTAATTATGCGTGCAAATCGCTAGTTTTTCCAAGGGAAAATCACAGGAATTTAAAATGCGGTTTTCCCGCGGAATGGAATTCCCGCGATAACTTCTGCGGGAATTCCGTAACGTGTGCACATAGCCTAAGAGGGGTTGTCTGGTCTTCAGCTACAAGTCTGCAGTTCCTCTATGTAACTACAGACTTGTGAATACTCACATTGTGAAGATCTCCAGTGCCGGGTGTGGGCGGTCATGTGATTGGAAATTTGCAATTCTGCAAATTACAACTAGATGCGTCTTGCTTCACTCAATACACTTGTATTGAATTGAGCAAGGCCGTACCCATCTGTCGGCACAAGATTGTATGTAAGCAAATCACAATCTGACGGTCACGAGCCCGCAGCTCCCAGCCGCGGAGAATACTCAAAGCACAGTATGCGAAATGTGAGGATTCACAAGTCTGCAGTCAGAGTCTGCATATAGTGACTGCAGACTTTTAGTTTAAAGATAGGTCAAGTATTTTAACTCCTACAGCAAAGAAGTGCAGGAGAACTTAGCCGGCCAGATCCACCAATCTCCAACCAGATTCAGAGCAGTGACTGCAAGCTATATAGAAAGCGCTCCTTGCCTAGGAGACCGGTCACCACAGACAGAAGAGCGCAGAAGTGGACGGTAACTCAGGCAGCAAGGAGAAAGCTGTAAAATTAAAAATCCCTCTGTTGAGAATGTAGGGAATTTTTCGTAGAAAAATAAACGGCAAAGATCCATTAGTAATTTGAATTTACAAACATGAGACAAACCCTTTAACATGAACATCTACCCCTACATGTAGAATCTCAGTGCTTGTACTTGGGAACAAAAAGGGCTATAGTGCGTATCACCTACTGCAACAATTCACTGCTCCACTGCATAAAAAAGGCTTCAATACATATCTCACCGTTTTGAGTCTGCAGCTCTTCTGCAGAACAATGTGTCTATTTTTAAATCAGATCCTGCAGTCACTCTTCAGTCTGTTCTGCTCAAAAAGGACAGATGGACAGTTTACCTACAGGATAAGACTACGCAAATTTTGTTTGTGGACTCTTACCAATGGAGACAAATGGAGAGTGTATGTATATATATATATATATATATATATATATATATATATATATATATATATATATATCCATCCATGTACTAAGCTGCTTCAATTTTTACTTTGGATGCATTACAAGTAGTGAATCAGTTGCAAAGGTGAACCTCACATTTAGGTGCGGTAGTAACAAAGCTCCATAATGATCATGGAAAGGTAAAATGTATTGTTCAAGAGTTTCGGTCAGTCTTAGGGTGGTTTCACATTAGCGTTTAAGGAAGCAGCGTCGGCCTGCGCACGGCCGCCGCTAAGCCCCGCCCTCTGCAATGCCTCCGCCTACGGGCGCATGACGCTGCATGCATCCCCTATCTTTAGCACTGGGGACGCAGGCGGTGCGCAGGTATGCGTTTGGGGGCGCATGCGTCCTTTTGACGGTGCGCCGAGTACACCAAATTGCAACAGGTTGCGTTTGGTGCTGGTCGGCGCACCCGTCAAAAGGACGCATGCGCCGCCAAACGCATACCTGCGCACGGCCTGCGTCCCCAGTGCTAAAGATAGGGGACGCAGGCAGCGTCATGTGCCCGTAGGCGGAGCTACCGGAGGAGGCGCTGCGGGGGCGGGGCTTAGCAGCAGCCGTGCGCAGGCCAACGCTGCAGCCTTAAACGCTAATGTGAAACCACCCATATTTTACATGATTTCCTCCTAGGTGGAATTATGCGACTGCAGTCAGAATTCATAAATCATTCATCCTAAGAGGCACAGTTAGAAGAAGGTCCCCAAGCATCAAAAAGATGTTTTTTGGCAAAAGATACCCATTCAAACTTTATAGCCTGGACTTTCTGCCCAGAATAAGAACCATGGCCCCGATTCATCAAGACCAACATGAACCGCACCGGTCATGCTGAGGGTGGCGGACTGGAGTTAGACACTCCTGATTCATTAAAATGTGGATGTCAGAATTCGGGCATAATTGCTTTAATTAATTGGGGCCCATGTTTTTTTTTTTTTTTTACAACCTTCCCATTACTCCAAGATGAATATCTTTCTACCATTGTGAAGCAAATCCTATTTCTCTGGGCTATCACTCTATGGAGATGAGCAGTTCAGTGAAGGCGGACATACACAGACCACAGGGGGGTGCCTGACGGCTGTCTGCTGAATGACTGGTACGCACTTGCAGCCATACATCAAATTTGGTTTGACAAAGGTTCATGTTGGTTTAAATTGTCCATTTTCAAGTAGAATACAAAGATGTGTCATATATAGGGTAATAGGAAACCATGTGAAGATCAAAGATAAAAGGAGCGAGGAGAATGAGGCCCAGCATTACCTTGACATATTTTGCGTACATCTGTTCATCTAATGGAAAACTCTGGACGTTTCTTTCATCTCTTGCATGGAAAGTTCCCAATTTTACCCATTTATTAGTAGGATACCTAGGCCAAAAGCAAAAGCAAATATTTAAAAGGGTTGTCCAGTACATTTTATTATTTATTAAAAAGGAGCCCAAACACAACACAGTTTACTAATAGATGAACAACATATTGCTTTCTGGGTTCTTAGCTAGTCTCCTGGGGCGAGAAAAAGCTCTCCCGCCGTGTCGCTCTATAAACTCGCTCTTTCTATATAATCATGGAGAGCCCCTGTAAGAATCAGCTAACAATCTGAATATTTCACACTAGATGACTTTGTTCCCTTCCCCCATCCATGTTCCCTGTATCGGTGTTATAAAAGAAAAAAAAAAAGAAAAGATTTTGGCAGAAAGTAACCTACTGTATTGTATTGTATTGCCACTTTCTAACTGCCTGCAAGGACCAGCTATACACTTGAAGCTTCTTCCTAAGGATCTATTATTGCAAACACTTCTTGACTTTCCTATAAACCTATCCATGTGTGAATAAATAAAATCCAAGTGGTGTACCGATCGCTGATGGAAACCAGAAAATCCCTCGGAGTAGAAGAGAAGAGCTCGTAATTTGCGATGTCCAGCTGCTTAACTTGTATGGGCTCACAGAGTTCGATAACCAACCTGAAAAGAAAGTTACACAGGTTGGAAATAAAACACAGGTCCTTCAAGATAAGCCTTTCCAGATCGATTAGACATTACCCGCCATCAGATTTATAATGCACACAGGGAATTGAGAGAAGCAGCCGGCCCTCTATAAATTCCAATACAGTATTTGCCTCGGGAGGTCGGCATTCTACAGTCAGTACAGTGCTCTAACTCAGAAAGCTGGGTGTGCATTCTAGGTCAAGGGTCTTCCAGCAGAACAATGACCCCAAACATACTTCAAGAAGCACCCAGAAATGGATGGAAAAAGTGCTGGAGAGCTCTGAAGTGGCCAGAAATGGGATCTTCAAAGCCCATTGAACACCTGTGGAGAGATCTTAAAATTGCTGTTGGGAGGAGTCTTCTGCAAAAGAATAATGCTCTAAAATTCCAGTTGAGAGGTGTAAGAAGCTTGTTGATGGTTATAGAAAGCGACTGATTACAGTAATTTATTCCAAAGGGTGTGCAACCAAATATTAAGTTGAGGGTGCCAACAATTTTGTCTAGCACACTTTGGGGGTTGTGTGTGAAGTGATGCCAATTTGCCTTTTTTGCCTCTGGTTTTTATGTGTTGTTCCAATACACAAAGGAAATAAACATGTGTAATTACAATAATTTTTTGGAAAAATGTCAAGAGTGCCAACACTTTTGGCCATTACTATATACCCTGTATGTATACATACGTCAGATGCTAGTACGGTATAGAACCTAAAACAAACATGGGTATCAAAAAGATAGCTAGATATAGAGCATATAAATACAAAGTTATGCCAAGGTATACTAGTATAGTATACACCCTGTATACAGAGACACCAGTATATATCCAAATAAATAGGCCTAATGTATGGCGCTTCAAAAATCCACTAATTTATCAAACAAGACACATGAAGTTTAGCCATAAAATAGTATATCCTTTATTACTGCACAAAGGGTCCGACGTACGTCGGGGATCCCTGCCTTACAAGGTTGTATGCTTCCATATGCACTTTGCACTTTAATCTTTAGCTGGGCAACATGGCTTATATGGGAGGGTAGGCGGTGTGTTCACTTTATGCAGTATTTGGATGTACATGCTGTATATTGCGTGCACCGTATCAGCTACCACCCATATGAGCGATGATATTTGATGGCATTAGCCCAGGGTTGACATAGGCTTTCACTTTATGCCGTCTGCTATTTAACTCTACCTGTACTAGCTATCTTACGTACTACATTTATTTATACAGCAACTTCTGTACAGTCTGTGCATATTGCACTTTGACTACAGAGTACTGTGTGGGTCTATTAAGGTACACTATTTGGACCCTTTTGATATGAGTGATATATGCTGTGGTAGGCCTTGGTTGTGGACCCTTTTTCCATTTTGAACTATATTTATCCCTTTCTTGATCATACAGTCCATGTGTTTCATAGTAGGCTACATGTTCAAGTCGTTTATTCCCTTGTAAACTTATACTCTGCATGGCTATATGTATACATATTTACCTTGTGAGTCATATTGGACATGTGTCTCTTTTAATGTTTTTATTCTGTTTGCCATTTGTGCAGTAATAAAGGATATACTATTTTATGGCTAAGAGACACCAGTATAGTATATATCCTGTCTTTATAATACAGACAGAAGTATAGTATATATCCCGTATACAGACGTCAGTGTAGTATATATCGCTTGCCTCTACATAGCCGTCAGACACCATATAGTATATCTCCTGTTACTCACCAGATTTTCGTGCTACAAGGATTTAACATGTACAGATCCATGTTCTCCACCAGTATGGCAGATGTGCTCTAAAACAGAAACAAATGAATATGGAGGTGAGATAGTGGCCATCTCCACTTTACCATTATCTGGTACTAGTTGCTTAGCACAGTATATAGGGAAATACAGAAAGGCCTTCCGGCATCCGCGGGACAAGTGTGATAAATGACCATCAGGATTTTTACACTATGATGGCAGTACAGGAATATCAGTGCTTCTGAGACTCAATGATTAATCCTAGAACCTGAAGCATCGGTGCTATATAGACCCAGAATAGCTCCATGTCCGACCAAGGTCATTCCTACACTATCAATCGCTGCAATGTTCCTTGTCCCTTTAAAAATGTCTATGGACTAGATAACACTACTGCAAATAAGTGTAGCATCTATAGGAAATACTGTATCTCCAATCAGATATTAACACTGCAAGAAGCAGCACTTATAGATGCAACGGTGCTCATTTTCAAGACCCAGAAGCACGGAGTCCAGCCTGAAAACATACTTTGAATACACAAGGAAAATAAGCAATATAATCCTCAGTAGAAAGTGAAAATTGAGCCGTTCCACCTACTTTAGCCTCGGGATTAGCAGACAGGATCTTTGCCCCGCATTCAACAGAAGCGTAATTGTTCCTATTTTTTTGGACCTTTACAGTATGCTGCACCACATTGACCGTGGGATGCATGGACTGGCCTAGAAGCAAAAGGGAGAAAGAAAATGTATTTAGCTTTTGTTCACACAGACTACTGTATATATGTATAGCCTATTACAGGGGTTGTCTTTGTTCACATCTGCCTTGCCCTCTTACTTTCTGCTTACAGGGAGGTGGTACGCTCCTGATGACTGATGGTCCGAGCCAGTGGGGTGGCTGACTGCTGGCCTGACCTGTGTGCTCTCTGACACTGCAAGCAGATGCTCCTCTGCAGCACCGAAGGAGCGCACGTGGACGGAAAGCTGGACGCATGCACTGATCCGGCGAGCTCCAGAGCAGGACTCCGCTCTAAAGCCAAGAGTCTGGAAGCGCGAGACGTCTAGGAGACTTGACACCAGAGAGACTGCAGAGGTGGCCAGTAACCTTGGCAACGAGCAGTCCACCATTTAATACATCATCCTGGTCTAGTGAATGGGGAGGATTTTAAATAAGTAAATTGCAGAGTTGTTGTTTCCAGTACTTTGCACTTTTAGCAGTTTAACAAGATGCAACCACCCCTACATCATAAAAGACGCTACATATATGTGACTGTGAATGTTTGGCCATTTAATGGCTGCAGAACCACAGATTATACAATGTAGGCACTAAACCAGGCTGTAAAATAATAAACCCAGAATGAGGGCTTGGCCGC
Organism: Dendrobates tinctorius; assembly: GCF_039654945.1. Lineage (NCBI taxonomy): Eukaryota > Metazoa > Chordata > Amphibia > Anura > Dendrobatidae > Dendrobates > Dendrobates tinctorius. Next base: position 33,091,963 of record NW_027361697.1, read on the forward strand.
CTCTTTGGGAATGTGGCTAAAATTCTAGAGAATCTGCTTGGTGGCCTCTACATTCTCCACTTCCATCTAGCACTTGTAGGCCATGCCTGCTGATCGAAAACCCATCAATGGGAGACTATGTGAAGGGTTAGGGTACAGGTTTGGGCACAAATCACAGCAAATTTACAAGTCTGGTTTATAACGTTTGGTTTTGATAGCACGCTTGATTTATTACTGGTGGTAACTGCAGAAATCACAGGGCAGGGCTCAGCTCCAGGGCTGAGATCTCCCGGCAACCCTGGCTGACGTGAAGGCTAAGCAGAGCTTGCCTTGATGATCTGCATTATGGGAAGTGCTGTCTTTCCACCGTGCATTTTCCCAAAACCGTAGCTCAGCTGTCAGGAATGTATCAAAAGCGAAACAGACCAGCAGAACTGTGCATGCAGCACTGGAGTACAACGCTACATTCACACAGTCAGTATTTGACACTGCAGATTTTCTGCACCTATGAGCCAAATTAGCTTATTTCGATTTCCCCCTGTATTTACATCTGCTTCTTTCTCGTCATGGATTGAGCTTTCACTCTCAAATCATACGTAAAGATTTTATTCAGTGTCTCAATTACGAATATAGGAGATGGCAATTGGTGCTTAGAAGATCCTATGGAAGTGGGGAGGAGCTAGAGGCAGACATCATGCTGCAAGTTCTCCTGAAACAGTTCTCCATAGAAGTTTATGAGCACCAACTGTAACCACCTCTGTAATGGGAAAGTCTATCCAGGAGGAGAAGAAAAAAAAAAGAAAGCAGATTTCTAATAAGATATATTACAAACTTTCTTATTTTCATGCGCACTAGAGAGTCATGAATACAAAAAAATAGGAAACCTAAAATGACGGTTACTCTTTAAAAGGGATAAGATTTTCCATGGCTAAATGTTAGAAGACAACAGAGTTGTGATGACACCGGAGCACTTTCTAAAGGCCAGATTCCCCTCCAGAAGCGATGCGTACTGCTCATATGACTGTCATCCAACACCACAAATGTCTTTTGTTATTAATATCTGACCTAAAGAAGCATAGTAACACATGTATAAGACAGAGAAGAGGCCTTCACCAATGAACAAAGAAAATGCTGAAATTATGGAATCATACTATTGGGGGGAAACAAAAGGAAAAAAAAAAAAAAAAAAAAAAAAAAACACTTTCTCACCATTATAAGTTCTGGCCGAGAAAGTAATTCCAAGGAAGAGATACATGCAAGCATTACTGAGGATATATGGAAAGGTTATAAAGGCTTTTAAAAACTGATAAAAAAAAAAAAAAATAAATCCGTTTTCATTATTAGGTTATGTTCAGGCGGGTCCACTCAGCCCAGTCTTAAAAAGCACCCCAAAAATGCTCAAAAAAAATGAACATGTGCAAGGTGAGGTCGAACTTTATATAAAACCTCTATCCAGCATACATTATTGAGGCAGGAAATTAAAATGATGGTCACTCTAAGAAAATTACCTCCAGGCACCGTGGGGCCGATTCTTCAAAGCTTTTATACCAGAAAATTGTCAAAAGCAGCTTTGAGACGTCAATTTTTTTTTTCCGTGCAGAGTCGAGCAAACATTTTGCAATTTTTGGCTTTTAACGCCAGTTTCGCCAAGCTAAGCCAATTGGGCGTGGAGCTGGGACGAAACGCCACAGCTTGACTATTTAATGATCTAGTTCACTTTCTGCCAGAAACCTTACTCCAGGTCCCTGTGCAATGAATTCCAAATTAAACGAAGACATTACTAAACGACTGCAGATTGGACCACCCTTAGGCTATGTGCACACGTTGAGTAAATGGATCCAGAAATTTCTGCGCCATTTCTGCAGATCTGGGCAGGAAAAATAGGCAGCTGCAAAAGGAGCGTTTTTGACTAATTTAAGCAAAGTAAATGGTGAAAAACGCAGGGCAAAAAAGGCAGCGAGAATAGACATGCAGCAGATTATTTTCTGCACCAAGTCTGCAAGTCACAAATAGGATTCACATTCACTTTTCAGGCATCAGGATTGCTTCAGGTTTTGCTAGCAAATCTGCAAAGTGTGCACGAGCCCTTATAGTCTAAAGCTGCATTTAGAATCCTGATTTTTACCTTGTACCATAGGGCAGCATATTATCAGAGCATACAGAGTATGATCATATATACTACAGTGTAGAGGTAAAACCTGATACTGCGGGGGGGGGGGGGGGGTGAGACAAGAGGATTAAGGGGAAGGAGTGTGCAGGAATGGAGCAAAAAGAAATGAGATACTGGTTTAAGAAAAAAGGTGAAGGATTTGTAGAAGAAAAAAAAAAAAACAACTTTGGAGAATAAAATTTATGAAGATAAAACCCGTAATAAAATGTGGCCCACAAAGTTACATTTCAAAAGTTAATCTACAAAATAAATTAAAAAAATTCTGTCCACGTCTTTATATCCTCAGCTCATCTGTTTCCCACATGCAGGCTCTGGAGAGATTATACTACAAAAGCCGGGACTAGACCAGGATGCTGATCCCCGGCTCTCTGGCTGCCCGTGGCCTTTTCAGTTTCTCGCATGGGTAAAGTCTATTATTAAGAAAGTCAAGCATGAACAATACAGTCTGGCGTTGGGCGCTGACTTATACACTCAACGTATGCAAGAAAAGCACACAACTTCCAAATGCTATAAATGAATGCACATTAATATAGGTGCCCACTAAAGTACATGCACTCTCTTTTAAACACAAAAAAACCTTTTTAGTTTGAAAGGGAAACCCGTCAGTAAGAACAACCATTCTAAGCCGTCTATATGGGCATGCAGGTCATAGGAAAAAGTGGATTTCTCTGGAATATCTCATCGCAGATATCAAGGTATCATTTAATTCCGTTTTCTAATATGTAAATGAGCTGTTAAGATCTATGGGCCGGACACAGATCTCCAGGAGAATCTGCCTCCAGGGATTATTTTAAAAGAAAGGGGACATTGCCAGTGTTAGCTATAAAGATCAGGAAAGCAGTTGGTCAGTCATTGCATGTCTCACACTGGAAATGCCTTTTATAATAATCTCTGGAAGCAGATTCTCGGGAAGATCTATGTCCGACCCATAGATATTAACTCATTTACAAATTAAAAAAAAAAAAAAAAAAAAGGTGGATTTCTGAGGGATAGACATTGGATTGCAGATATCAAGGCAAGGCATTTGATGCAACTTTCTATGACCTGCATGCCCCTATAGACCATTTAGAAGGGTTGATCCTTCAGACAACCCTTTAATGAGATACAGACAATCTCTCTTAAAATGACAAATAAACGGACTTTCCTATACTGACCAATGGAAAGAGCATGTGTCAAAATCTGTAGACGTTTTGCTAGTTACAAGTGGTACAATAAGATGCCACTAAGGAATGACGCTCCATTGACAACAACTGATTATAAGGAGTCCCAGCACCAGTTTCCCATCAGTTACCTGTCAGGTACAAACCAAACTAAGTTTGTTGTGTAATGCAGACAGTTCATTTATAACCTGAGCTATCCTCACAGAAGACACAGGTCGTAATCAATCATCATTTTCAACAACTCCATGTTGCACAGAGGTATTGTTATACAGTACCACGTCGCAAGTAATGACATACTTTTTTCTTTCTCTACTTCCATGACCTGCTTCTTCCATTCATCGAAGGTTGGAATGTCATCCTTTGTGTTCCCAGGTACCACCGGGTCACCTCCAGTTACTTCTTTGCTGTTGATCATCTATAATTGGCATAAGCAATGGTGTTCATAAAACATCACAGTAAGCTCTTCAGCCATGACGACTATACTTCTCTCTGAACCTAACCCCCCTTGACGGTCCATGACCACTCCAGCCATTAGAGGAGGGCTCACACAGAGCTTTATTAGGTTCTGTTCACATCTAAGTGATGGTTTCAGTCCATTGTGGTGCTATCCCAACTAGGAAGGAGCTGAAGCCAGCGACTGTCCATTGTATTTAGAAATGCTTCATAAGATCTTATGTCTCGGACCATATTCTACCCAAGTTTCCAGAGAAAAAACCTCCTATAAACAGCTCCTCAGAAAACTATGACCCAGATTGCATTTACGGCCACAAATATACATTGTGGTATGACATACGAATCCGGATGTTATAAACATTCGATTGCTATGTCCCTCGCAAAAGAATAATCTGCTGCCAGACACCAACATGGCAGGGGAAAGAAGGATCAAACATCTATTGTGGGACGGTTAAACTTCCCAGTGCAATTAAAGGGTTAATGCTGAAGGGGTTGTCAGATGTGGGGGGGGGGGGGAGGGCAACAAAGACACATTCACCTGCCGTCACCATCGTTGGACGCAAAGCAAGCCGCTCTGGATGTCTGCATGACCACTAAGGTCTGTGATTGGCTACCATGATCAGGTGACTACGAAAGCGCATCTTCAGAAAAGCATCCATTGTGGTGCTCTTCTTGTCACTTGTCTGCTGCAGCCAATCACAGACTTCAGTAGGCATCTAATTATCTGGGGAGTACTGGCGCAACCTAAAATAGTCCCTGTGGGTGAGCAAGGCAAGCATGTCTGTCGTTTGGGCGGCTGATGTAGTCCGGTTCAGCTGACGACACCCAATGTGTATGGGGCTTTAGACTCTAAGTTTATGTATTCGGGTTCGCCCATGTACGGCATTCACGGTCTCAGGAAAAAGTTCAACACATTTACCTCTCATGCTAACATCACTTACCTCTTTTTCTAATTTTTGGGAAAAATTGAGGGCTATCTTTTGATTTTCTGTGTCCTTTCCCAGTGCCGACGCCGTGGCCTCCACGTCAGATGTAGTTTCTTTTCGCTTTTTGTTCGAAACCGAGATGTTTTCAACATATTCAGTGACAAATCTAAAATAAAGCGTTGCGGGAAAAGAGAAAAACAAGATATACAAAGATAGATCTGTTTGCCAATAGTAAAGCATGCATACCTGGAAGCAAGCGGTGACACATCTCATACAGGTGCAGTAAGAGGTAACATGGCAACACCACAGTATGAATCCCTGTAAGATCTCCAGGACAGAAAACATTTCACATGCTCGTCTAATGAATTAATAAAGACGTCATCTCCAACAGGCGGAATGCATTTTCAAATGTTTTGCATCAATGAAACGAAAAGCAAAATGTGCAGCTACAAAAGCGTAAAGGAAATGCAAGGATGAGGTCAACCTGACGCTGAGAGCTTTGTGTGTGTATATATAATGGTTCTCCAGATTTCCTATGCTCTTGACCTGTCATTAATATCAGATAGGTAGGGGTCCGAGACCTGGCAACCCCATTGATCGGCTGTTTGAGATACAGAGGCGGATGGATGTAAAAACGGGGATCAGAGCAGTAACATCCTAGCCCCTTTCTCTGCGTGACAGCCGTTACCAGGTACTGAAGCTCCAGCTACTATTCACGTCAATAGGAGCTGAGCTGCAATACCTAGAACCCAGGAAAACCCTTTAAAAAGTTATTCCTAACTTGCTGATTATTGGAGGTCAAGTCGCTGGATCTCCCACCGGTCTCAAAAACTGGGATTTACAATGACCTGTTAGAATGAAGCAGAGGCTGTGCATGCGCTCCACTGTCTATGGGGCTGCTAAAGCTAGCCGATCCAGTACTTTGCATTCACCAGCAGTCCCATCGACAAAGAAAGGAGGGAATAAGAAACTTTTGCTTTATATGAATGGGTCGGGTCAAAGACCCATTCTCAGGATTGGTGAGGTGCATAGCATTCAGCTCCCCAAAAACTGCAAACTAACAAGTATTCATTTGACAGTCGATTTTCAAAGTTGGGAACAACTTTACGGCCAATCTACCACAATACTACACCAAGACGAGGTGCTGATCACCTCTGTGGCCATTGCAGATCTGCCTCGCTTTCCACATTTGTGATCGGTGTCCCCGAGTGTAGAAGATTTGGGGAGGATGAAGCAGCAGAGGTGTTACAAGCAAGAGCAGCACAAATCTCCTTGAAGCCTTTCAGTTGCACTTGTGCTTTCATGTTCTCCATGCAAAGACCAAAGGCGCAAAAGAAAAAAAATGCAAGCAAAGCGAGTGAGCCATTGGATGCTGCGCGGCCTTAGTAGCAGATGGAGCGTTACCTTTTCCCAGTTTGGCGTTGGAACGATTTTGCTTTAATACTCACCCTGCTGACGGACTGATAAAGGACGGCTCACTCTCAGGCTGAACCTCTACTGCCCCCCCAATGTCACAGTCAGGGTCTGACTGCTGAGTGTCACTAGAGCTGACTACATGGAGAGGAGCGCTGGACGCTTCTATCGCACTGAAGGAGAGAAATAACAGCGATTTTACCCTGGGGGAACTGGAGCGCAAACAGCTTACCATGCAAAAACCATTATGGACATTTATTGCGATTAGGTGGGGGCAGAAAAATAAAAATATATATAGAAGAAAAGCAGGAGAAAGCAGCACAGCAGGCCCATTCCTAGACGGAAACGCTGATATTGTGACTGTCATTGTCTGATTCAATATCGTCAGAACATGGCTTCAGCGCTATTCTGACCACAGCCTGCAGTGATGGGCAATTACCAAGCATCAGCCAGAAGCGATTTTACCCCTTTATTCGTACGCTTGAGGCCGTTCCCATCATGGGTTTCCCCATCCAGCGACCAATGCTCATCTGCTGATAGGATAAGAGAGCGCTCACTTTCAAGCTCATAGACTCACTTATGTCGGAGGGCCACAAAGAGCATCCCAAATCAGTTGACCTGCTAGCCTCTCCTCTAATATTGAGGATCTGTCACTTGAAAGGGAATCTGTCAGGAGGTTTTTACTATGTAATCGGAGAGCAGCATGATGTAGGGGCAGAAACCCGGATTCCAGCAATGTGTCACTTATTAGGCTCTGTTAGCATTAAGCCAGTATTTTAAATCAGCAGATCACTAGAGGACTCGGTGTCTCGTGACTCCTACTCCTCCTGCTCTGTATAACCACGCCCCCAGCACTGATTGGCTGCTGTCAATTTATAGTACACAGAAAGCTACCACTCAATGGTGTGGGCGGAGTTATACACAGGTCAGCATTCAGAGCACTGCTAGATCTGCAGGAGAAAATGGATTTTATCACAACTGCAGCGCCCAGTAAACTAAGCGATTCATCACTAGAATGGAGGTCTCCGTCCCTACATCATGCTGCGCTCAGAGGAGTTGCAAAACCTGGTGACAGCTACACTTTAAATATGGAATTTAATTTTTGTCTGGTGCAAGTGCTGTTGCTCTCCTGAATCTGGTGTCCTTTTTTGTTTGTTCCGGCTCCCCTCCATTCCTGAGATACGCCCCCTTCTCGGTAACAAGACTGGATTCACATACAAAGTGTGTGCGGTTCTCACTTCTCTATGGGAGTCTTTCCAAGGACCCCACCCAGTCAGGTAAAAGCTAAGATTTACCTACAGTAAACAGGGGGTTATCTCTAAGGAACGGAGTGGAGCGGGAACAAACAAAAAAAAAAAAAACACCCCAGATATTTGCACCAGTTAAGAAATGACATATTGACGACAAGTGACAAGTCCGCTGCTCAGAAGGCCAAGCAAAGCAAGCGCCATTCTATAAGGTATGCCGCACAGAAGGTGCCAACAAGTCAGGGTAAGACCATGTGACGTGTGTACCGGAGCCTGAGTCATAGACCTTACACCAGTATTAATGAGAAGGTAGATTACAACAGGTGGTAGCTTTATTCAGCATTTTGGTTTTCACGCCAATTGGCAGAAAAAAAAAAAAAAAAAAAAAAAAACAAATTTTGCAAATAGTGTAAAGTAATCCTACCGTTTTGTGTATACAGCTTTTATGCAAATCTTGGTGTCTATAAGATTACATAGTCCGTAAGGACATGTTCACATAACACCGAGGTATAGCTAGCATGACAAAAGGGCACACATGGCATACAGTCGGGTATGCCGGCACGTACATCGGCAGCTCTGCCCTACACACCAAAAGCAGACCTATATAGTGATGCGAGCCGCGGCTTTTACAGGATTCAGCAGTAATCTGATGTCTTAAGGCCTCCATACACATTAAATGAATGGCGGCCGATCCCGCCAAGTTCCGAGGGTCCGGCTGACCACCTGAGGTCTATGGGGTCCTGCTACCTCCTTCCTGCCGGAAAATGGAGAAGAGAAGGATTGGGCAGATGGAATTTGCGCGCCTGAACCTTTTTCTTTTCGAGGAGGTCATCAGCAGTTTCCAGAGGAGTCTGCCAACTACTTTCTCTTCTCGCTAAGGTCAACTTATTTGTATCAAGTATCCATGACGACACATAAGTCTGCATGGGCTCTGTAGACACAAAACGGCAAGATAAATTCCCCACCAGCAGCTTTATTTTATCTACTCCAGAGCATATAGTGCACATACACTTCAATGACTAGAGATCAGGAGCTATATATTCTTTATGGCAAATAGCAGGTTAACTTCCAAAGCAAATACAGGTAGGAGCAATGACTGTAAGCACTTGTATATGGCAGAAAGACGGCATCAGCCCTATATATAGTTTAATGAGGCAACACCATAGAAAAAAAAAGTTTTATGGAGGAAAAGAAACATAATTTCTCCTCTTTCATATACCTGGTTTTAGGCACTCTAAAATGAAAACGGCTTAAAATGTGGCATGTGCAATTCAGCCAAATTATTTTCTTTTTATTCTCCAAAACAGGAAAAAAAAAAAAAAATCACAATAAATGATAGTTTATTTTAGCCAGCCACAACTAATCAACTGAAATCAGAAGTCTAAGAACATGATGCTGAGCGGAGACCAATGTATACTGAACAATAAAAATGAATGATAAGATGTTATTCTTTCAATCAAACAGACCTAAAAACTTATAAGCTTTGTGGAGCCGGGCGGGCCGTCTGACCAAGCTACAGAACAACTCGCCCCGATGAACAATGGTGCCGAGGCCATCCGCGTGCCTTCAGACAATAGTGGCGGGTCGGTTACAGGCTCGTATCGCTCCGAGCGATGCCAGCCAGGAGTACGATCAGACAAGAGAACAAAAAGAGACCGGACACGACTCAAGAACCAGAAACAGCATGGAAAGTTCAGTACTGACTACAGGATCCTAAAAAAGGAAAACACCCTACGGGCACCCAGAAGCAGGCGTACCCAGATACTGCCAGCAATTCACAAAACCAGAGGATGCGACAACAGGACAAGACCAGTGGTCCCGCACAGTACAAGGACTGCACATCCCCCAACTTTAAGCTTTAGAGTATGTATGCCAGTCACACAGCAATGCAGAACTGATCCAACTTTCACAAACCTCAACATCACATAACCAGGTACATAGGGGAGCAGGAAACGCCTGTGGAATATCTCCATCTGCGTGCACCCCGGGCTATACAGTCCTGTACCCTGGTGACTGCGCTGTGTTACTTATACGGAGTTACTCCTAAGATCTAGTCTGTCCTGGAGCCCAGCTGACTCCTGCCCGCAGTTACTGGGAGTAATCCACAAATCTGTAGTATGAAGCCTCCCAGTGGGCTCCATATCTGCACACAGCTTGCCCAGTGACGTAGGAAAACCTCTCACTACATGCCTTAGCTGCTGGGAGGGAATCTGTTACGGTTCTTGTCGACGGCTTCCAAAGCGCAACTGACAGAAATGGGACGTAATCCAGAATCAGTAGAAGTAACGCAACGCAGCTATAAAGTTACCCAACCTATAATGGGTAATAGGTAATAACTACACAGAAAACAGCAAGGAGAGCTCACATCTCACAGATGCTTCGCAATAATCAGTGCAGGACACGTGAATGATGCCTGGCAGCCACTATAAAAGCTGGGGAGCGGCTCCTGTCACCTCACGATAACACCAATATTGGTGGTCAGGCATCTAAAACTTGATGGTGCTCAAAAAGGTTATTCCCAAGAAGTTATCCCCAATCCTCAGGATACAGAAGACGCTGATCGCTGCGGTACGAGAGTGCTTCATCTCCGCGCTATAAAGAGGACGCTCTACAGAGCTCCAATCTGGGGAATATTGGAGGTCCCAGTGGTCGGACCTCCAGCAATCGGTAAATTGTCTCCAATTCATTTGATAGGGGATACAGTAAGTTAATATCTTGGGAATAGTCCAAAAATTATGGCTTAAAAGGGGATTTCTGGCACAAATATTTGACAAAAGGCAGTAAATGTCATTGGGTAAAACAGCCATTAGATACCTGATGATCCCCCTATAACTCCAGAGCCACCGCTACAGTGCTCTCCAGCCAGTGGCCTTTATTCATATCACTACAGCAGGGACATGCCGTTTACCCAGTGACCACTGCAACCAATCACTTCTCACAGAGGTAAAGCGGCGGTGTATCAGCGGTGACTTGGCTGCATTGGTCTTGTGGGCAGAGACTACTGACAGTGAACAGAGACCAGCAGGGAGAACAGTAGCAGCGACACTGGAGTGAGAGGGTTCATTAGATTAGCAATTGCTTTACTAACCCCATGTAATCCGCTTACTGGAGAAAATGACATTCTATTCTCTATGTAGTCGCTCGCTGCAGGCAGTCACTGTCCAGCACTATGACAATCTACTCTGCGGTGCGTGTGTGCAGAGCAGGCTGTCAATGTGCTTGGGGGGATTACAGCCACACTCACAGAATAGGGAGAGAGGACTACCTGCTCCCTAAAGCGCTCCAATCATTGGAAACAAGCGGCTGCATACAGGGGAAAAAAAAAAAAAAAAAAAAGTAATTTCCTCCCATAACTGCTGCTCTCGTAAGATGGGATAACCAGGTCATTTTTCCGCAGACTAACCTCATATCTGCAATTAAAGTGTTTCTTGAGGGGGATAGGATCTAACCTGAATCTCTCATCCCTCTTCCATGAAACGAAGGAGGAAAACTACTTTGGGCTTTGAAACACCCCATTAAGTTTCCCTGTGCAGCAATAGCCCCAGCCACTTAGCTGGGAGGAGCAGCAGCAAGTCTCATTCATTGATAGGTCAACTACATTTTGCTGAGCCCCTCTGTACAGGAAAAGTTTGAATTTAGGTTGCACTGCTGATGCCAAACATTGTATCCCCTTCATTTTCGGCATTGTTGAGACCCTGAGGCGGGACCCTACATCAGTGATTGCATATCCCTTCAATATACCATGGCTTTACAAGATGGCAACAAAGTCAAATGGCTAAAGGAAGAAAAAGAACAAAACAGGCAAAAAAAAAAATAAAAAATAAAGAAAAGAGGAAAAAACATCTTTCTGTATGTATAAGACATGACTTACTCTGACTGTGGGTCTGGAGGGATCTCTGAGGTAGAAAAACTGGAAATGTTTTCCACACTTGTAGCCAAGTTTATAGCTTCCTTCTCCACATCGTTAGTGTCACTGTCACCGAGAGGTACATCTAGCACCTGCTGCTCTGGTTGTTTGCTCTGCACAAAATCAACTCACATTAGGAAGCAAAAAAAAAAAAAAAATAAAAAAAAGATATAGAAACACACAATACCTTCACAAAACAAAGAAACTAAGACTGCAGAACCTATTAACAGGCCCTGAAAGGATAGGAAGCCACATGATTTCTCCAACAACGGGTTAGGCCTCTTTCACACTTCAGTTTTTTTTACAATCAGTCACAATCCGCCAGGTTTTGAAAAAAACGGATCCTCAATTTTCTTTTGAGGATCCTTTTTTTTCTCCATTGACTTTCATTAATGGCGGATTGCTGTCCGTTGCATCCGTTTTTTTTGAGGATCCGCCAAAAGTTGCTGTCCGTCATCATCCTCAAAGATTTCACAACGGAGCTTGCAACGTTTTTTTTCTGGCGGATCCTCCAGACACTCATTTAACCCGAAATTCTTCCTGGGTGCTGGACAAAAAAAATAAATAATTCTCTCTCTCTCTCTCTCTCTCTCTCTAGGCTGCGATTCCTTTAAAAATCTTCATTTGTCGGATCCGTCAAAAAAACGGACAGGTGGCATCCGTTGTCATCAGTACTAAAACGGATCCGCCATCCGTCCTTTTGGCGGATTTTGACTGATGCAAAAAACTGAAGTGTGAAAGAGGCCTAAGGCTAAAGTAGAGGCCCTGCCTACAAGTATGTATCAATGTGTTGGGTTCAAAGTCCCTTCCTTGCTGGTAAATGCTCATCACAAAACATTACAAGAGAATGTTCAGATGAAGCAGAAAGACCTCACTTGTCTGATTTCTGATCACTGGACCGGCCAAATTCTCCTGAGACCACCAATCCTGAGAATGAGGGGGCTGCAGAGCTGCATCTCATTCCAAGCTCTTCCTGAGCTGGCCGTGGAGTCTGGCTGGGCAGGGAAATCCAGCAGAGGACACAGTGCTGAAATCCGCATTTATTCTTAGATTCGGCCTCCGGGATCAGAGTTTGAGCTTCCCAGCAATCAGAAAGCGACATCATATCCTAGTGATGTATGCAATCAATTTGTAAGTCAGGAATAGCCCTTTAGCCATTGAGAAAAACTAGAATTACCTTGTCATCCTGACTGCAGTCTAACGTGGTGTCTTCTGGCGCTTGACCTGGTGGGACAGATTCTACCACTTCTAATATCTTTGGTGGCTCCTTTTCCTCCTAAAAATTTCAGGGGGGAAAAAAAAAAAAAAAAAAATGTATGTGACTGTTTGTAAACCATAAAATTTCCTTTTAAAATATTTCTATCTAAATCAGAATCTCAACAAATGTCACATTTATATGTAAGCGTATATTCACACATGGAAGATTGCTTGTAAAAATTTCTGCAAACCAAAAAGGTCTTCTGGACAAGATGGATTTTGGGAAGCCCCAGTCAGATGCCCGGTGTGGTCACAAATGTCTGCGGGAGAAGAGCCCATCACCACCACCGCAGAACCAAGAAAACATTCAGTTCATGGGTCATCCCTCACGGATTCAGTTCTTTAATCGGAGATTTATGAGCGGAGCAATTTAGAAAATTATATTCCCACACCGAAAGCAGCAGACGGATCAAATATTAACTGAGGTAATGGCGTGTTTTACGGATTCTTCCCATATACTTGGTTTTACATTATGGTGTTGGACGAGTGTGATTCAGCATGTACAGTTGATGTAAATACCTATGTCCCCAAAAGAAATTGAGAAAAGTATTCAAGCAGTGATACCTTTATTGGCTAACCAGAGAAATTATATTTGCAAGCAAGCTTTCAGGGCTCAAAAGGCCCCTTCATCAGGCTGGATTACAAGTGAAGTACTGAGAAGAGATGGCAACATTTAACTAGAAATTACAACAGGACATGAGGTGATACAGGCCAAGGAAATCAAATTAAGGTTTTTGTTAAACATGTAAATGAGGTGGCAGTGTTCTATTAGAGATCTGAAGACCTTCTTGTGGAGGTGTGAACTGTGTCCATGTAATGAGTCATGAATCCAAGTGTCAAATTCAGCCCTATTGTTAGAGATTGAAACATATTTATACTCCCAAATTTTCCTTTCTCTGTCACTATTAAAATGACCTTTCAATATTAGGACTTTTAGATCTGCCAAGCTCTGTCCAGCTCATTTTTTATCCTATGTCTATGCAGATTCATCCTTGTTTGTAGCTTTTGCTTCATTTCTCCTATGTATGTCCCTGCATTGCACCTTGTACATTGTATCATGTACACGACATTGGAGGATGTACATGAAAAATAGTCCATGATCTTATAGTCCTGATTTGTGTTGGGTATGGGGACTTTATCTGTTGGTGATATGTGGTTGCAGGTCTTGCGCGACCTGCAACCACATATCACCAACAGATAAAATCCCCATACCCAACACAAATCAGGACTATAAGATCATGGACTATTTTTCATGCACATCCTCCAATGTCGTATACATGATACAATGCAGGGACATACATAGGAGAAACGAAGCAAAAACTACAAACAAGGATGAATCTGCACAGACATACAATAAAAAATGAGCTGGACACACCTGTAGGAATACACTTCTCTAGAACTGGACACAGCTTGGCAGATCTAAAAGTTCTAATATTGAAAACCTTAATTTGATTTCCTTGGCCTGTATCACCTCATGTCCTGTTGTAATTTCTAGTTAAATGTTGCCATCTCTTCTCAGTACTTCACTTGTAATCGAGCCTGATGAAGGGGCCTTTTGAACCCTGAAAGCTTGCTTGCAAATATAATTTCTCTGGTTAGCCAATAAAGGTATCACTGCTTGAATACTTTTCTCAATTTTTTGGGGGGACATAAGTATTTACATCTATTTTTCTGGCTAACACGGTACCACAATATTATTTTGTATTGTACATCGTAAGCACATACAGTAGTTATCTCTATCAGTAATCCCACTGAAGGTCGGAAGGACATGAATCCAAAAATGGTGCCGGTTGTGTATGAACAGGATCCTTGCCCCGAGGAGCACTGAACCTCATGTAGCATTGCACAATCCTCTATTACAGCATTACCGGCACGGTCAGCTTCTTGTCTGCGTGCGGGTCAGTCAACACCGGTCAGTGACAAATACCGGTCAGGGTGACATTCAGAAAGTGCTTACACTTCAAAGCCAAATCCTGAGCATCGAGGCTGAACCAGTGCTTCGCCCAGCGATGTCTGCCCTGCTGCCTGCCCATGACTATGTATAAGCTATAGCTGTCCACAATAATTAGATGAAGTATTTGGTCATCAACCGTGACCAACTGAAAGGTCACCTCCACATACCTCTTTCCTGGCGGGCTCCTCTTCATTTATAGTGACTTCAGGATTCTCCGTGACTTGTTCTGCAAGAAGAACGGGGCCCTCATTGCAAAACACATGGCGGGATGGAAGCCTAAAAGAAGAGCACAAAAGCAAACCTAAATACAACAGTACGTCTGTTAATGACGCTGAAGACCCTCTAATGCATCAGTGCAAGGAGAGCCAGAGCAGACAATGTTTGCTCCTTAAAGAAGCCCTCCTCCTCTCATCGTTTTTATCTAAATATTGCAGTCATTATATTATATAACACTGAACTTACAATTGCTCATTTTACCTTTCTACCCAGCTAATTCTTCTCTTTTCTCTGCTTTATGTAGAAACAGGAAGTCTCTTTTCCCTGCATTTATCATTCCCCTCTTCAACTCCTGACCCAGCTGCTCCCCCCCTGCCATAGACTTTTTGCAGTGACTTATGACTCACACAGGGAAAATTGACCTATTTTTACATAGCGCTTAGAAGGTTTCAGCTAGTCAGTTGTTAATCAGGTGATGTCTTAGACCTAATGAAAAAGAGAACAATTTGCTGGGTAGAAAGGCAAAAGGAGCAACGGTACAGTAATACACAGTGCTATATAATATGATGACTGCAATATATTAAGAGGATAAAAGTTTTGATGGAAGGAGGGATTCTGTAATAAAGATGAATATAAGCCCAAAAATATAGTTTTTAAGACCTTTAAAAAAAAAAAAAAAAAATGCTTGATGTGGTTGGACGGAATGTTATACCAATTTCTACGTTCCATTTTTTAATGTGGCGTCAACTCAAACAATATCCCACTAGAGAAAATGATCAGACATACTGAAATAAAACATGCCCAATCCAATCGCACATAATAATGATTAGGGGTGTACTGAGCACATGAAACGCGTAATGGTGCGAGGTTTTAACTGGTCACCGGTTTTGTGTTGCACTTTAATAAACGAGGATTGCTTGTCTGTGGAGCTGGACTATTTCCTCCCATTTGTTACGGTGGCTTCAAGGCAGATTCGCCGTCCGTGCTCTGGATTGTAAAGCTAATTTGCAATGGTTTATCCTAGAGGGAATTATCACAGTAATAAAGGTAGAAATCTCCTAGACCTCGGAAATCACGGGGCAGTAAGTGCTCCGGATGATGTGCAGCAGATCACAGTTGTGGTGTTACATTATGATGCGATTATGCCGCAGACATTAATAATTAAAGAGCAGATACACATTTACAGTTTAGTTACCAATATGATTAACTATTAATACTCTCTTCCCTCATCACACACCGCTCTGTCAGAGCAGCCCTGACACCCCTGGAAGTGGAGTCAGAAGCGTTTTCCTACAGTACAGGCTGGTCTGCCAATCCAGGAGTCTCAGGGTTAAGGAAATCCAGCCTTCTGAATGCAGCATTTAATTAATTAGAAATTGCGTTAGGGCATGTTCACACACTGAGGACCAAGTTAGGATTCAGCCGTGGCCTCTGTGCCCAATTTCTGCCACAGCGCACCGCCATCTGCATCTAACACCCACTGACCAGCCCAACACACTAAGATTAGGAAGTGATACAGATTGCCCTTAACCCTTCACTACCAACAATACCCGAGCCTTCAGGTCATTATGTCAGATTGGTGGGGGCCTGGTGTCCAGGTCTGGCATCCTATAAGTGCAGAGCTGGACCACTGCTCGAGACACCACAAGTGGCCGTTCTGGGGAACAGCAGCTCCGGTATCATTCACATTAATAGGAAACAGTTGACCGATGCGGGTGCTGGACCCCAGCCAATCTTACAATGATGGCCTATAGTAAGGATGGAGTATGACACCACAGGGAGGATAGCCTCCGTACACAGGTAGGATTTCACTCCCTTATAATGTTTAGTGGGGGGAGTCAGCACTCAAAAGTGGATGCAGATATGTAGTATTAAAGAACCTGTCAGCAGGGTTTTGCTATGTAATCTGAAAGCAGCATGATGTAGGAGCAGAGACCCCGATTCTGGTGATGTATCACTTAGTTAACTGGGTGCTGCAGTTGTGAGAGTCATGGTTCTCTCTGTTGCAGATCTAGCAGTTCTCCACATGCTGAGCTCTGTATATCACTGCCCACACCACTGATTGACAGCTTTCTGTGTGAACTGTGCATAGGCAGAAAACTGCTAATCCATGGGAGGGGGCAGGGTTGCACGGAATAAGTTGACCAGGAGGCACGACACCTAGTCCTGTAGTGATAATTTCCTGCGGATGAAACTGATTTTATTGGAACATCAAGACACAGCCTAGTACGTGACATTGCTGTTATGAGGGTCTCAGCCCCTACATCATGCTGCTCAGATTACATAGCAAAAACCTGTTGACAGACTCCCTTTAATTTTCAAACAACGTAAGCATGCATATACCGGGATGTCCCAGACCTTCTTCAGACACACTTACCGTAGCTCTAGATGGGCATCACACAAAGTCTACATGTGTCATAAACAGAACACGGATTCAGTAAGAAAGTGAATGCGGGGTGTCATGAGGTGACTAACAGTAAAAAGGATGAAGACGATAGGTGCGAGACGAGAAGTCTTCGCAGTAGGATGGTGATTCTAGGGAACAGCGTGTCAGAGGCAGAAGAAACCGGTAACCATTGTATAGATCAGACAACGTGGCGCAATAAACGGCGAAGCAAGTGAGGTCTAATACTGCGCATGTGCCCAGAGGGTAAACCGCCTGCAGTGAGCCAGACACAAGGATAGAGAGGAGGAAAGATAAGAGATGGGATCTAAGATTACCGGGAGAGGACTATGCCGGTAGTGAGCAACTAAGCTGAATGCTGAGGAATAGGTGATGGCGCACCTGTGTCAGGCAATCACTGGACACCATGAGGATTAGGCCAATTTCTCGTGGCAGGACTCACGATCCGAGCATGGACTGCAATGTCTGAGGCTGCAGAGTTAGTGTCAGGAGACCTGAGGCCGGTCCAGACATCGCAGGCCATACTTGGACTATGGATGGTGAAGCCGGGCTTATATACACTGGAGAGTAAGTGAGGTCACTTCTGCCGCATGCACCGGCATGGGGGTGGGGTGATTGGCAAGAGTCTAGTATGGCACTGGCAGCATCGCTTCTCGTTCGCACACCGGAAGTAACTGGCCAATGCAAATCAGTGAGGATGGCAGCGTTCCCAGAAGGGCACAGTGACCCAGATCGTGCGAACTAGCCAACATCTGTAGAGGGAGATTTAGTGGAAAATGGAATAAAACTGCACATCACAAGTGACTTGTGCCAAGATACCCGACATACATATCAGCTGCAGGAATAGAATACAAAAAAAAAAAAAAAATTAGGAAAAAATAATCCTCTGTATACTCGAACGTTAAAAACACCACAGCCGCATGTAAACTGACGCGTTTTGCACCTTAGTCTTCCATGCTCAGACTGGTGAATCAGTAAAATAATTAGGGTCGTATGGATAAAATGCCTCCCAAGCCATACACCCTCAACCTTTACTCCTGGGCAATGCTTAATGTTGTATACTGGCGGGGGGAGGGGGGGGGTTGTCAGGTGACAACTTGTTTTCACTCATCAGTGCAGGATGATTGGTGGAGAACCAACAGCTGGGATCACCACCAATCAGCACAACTGGGTAGTTTTACCCCTGATGGGGCAAGTTTATCACCATTGCAATATGGAGAAGCAGGGGAATCTGCTCACCTACGACTCCATGCTCTATGGCGCTGACGGAAAAAGCGTTCAGAAGCTCCACGGGGAATGAATGTCGCCGCTCCATCGTAACTGGGATAGAAGTGACCCGTTCTCCCGAATTGTGCAGGTCCTGAAATTCCTCAGCAACAAATCATCCCCTGTCCTGTGAAGAAGTGATAATCTCGTTTTCCAACAAACAACCCTTTTAATGAAAACAGTGCTGGAGTAAAATGGGACATTTTATGGAGAAGGCCATTAGTATATTTATCACATCACCTGTCTGTTTGGCACAAAAAAATAAATAAATAAAAAAGTGCAGATTTGAGCAATCATTTATAACAATTTCTAGTGCAAATCATAGTGACTGCCCGGCGTTCACAGCCCGACTGCCCGGCGTTCACAGCCACTGTCCCCTCACATGAAGACACATACGCTTTTTTTTTTTTTTAAAAAAAGTGACAAGTGGAGCAAACAAAATGAAAAGAAAGTATCACATTGTTGTACAAAAGAACATAAGTCTACCTCTATAACTATAGCAGAGGTCTTCAGAGGCTGGGGTGGGGGGAAAAAAAAAAAAAAAAGAATTCCCAGCATACCCGACAGCAGGAGAGACACCACATTATGATAAACTAAAAAGGAATCTGTCAGCAGGTTTTTGCCATGTAACATGAGGACAGCATAATACAGGACAAGAGCCTGATTCCAGTGATGTGTCACTTACTGGGCTGATTGATGCAGTTTTGATACAATCCCTGTTTTCTCTGGTGTACATGTAGCAGTTCTCTGAATGCTGAACTGTGTATAACTCCGCCCAAGCCCCTGATTGGCAATGCCTGATGTACATTGACAGCAAGCTGCCAATCAATGCGAGGGAGGGGTCACTCATTAGCTGGACATCTGTGTACGTGACACCTAGTCCAGCAGTGATAATCTCCTGCTGATCGTACTGAAACTACAGCAGTCAGGCTAGTAAGTGACACATCACAGTAATCATTTTTTTTGCCCTATATTATGCTGCGCTCAGGTTAAATAGCTGACAGATTCCCTTTAAGACTACGATTTCTTTGTTTTTTTACTGGAGGCTCGCCAGACCAAACACGTGGATGCCCGGGACGCGCACTTGTGGTCACAGTCCATGCTATAATTACCTTAATTCATCTTCCAAAATATGTCTGCTGAACCCGCCAGGACAGTAAAAGGCACAAAAGGAGCATGTTATGTTATTAAATCAGAGACTGACGCAACCAAAAGCAGGCCTGTCCCACGTACAATCACTGCTCTCATAACTGTCTCCGAGAGGTGTCTCACCAGAGAAGGCCGCCTCGCATTGGTATAAGCATATGTTCACCTAAAAACACAAATAAGCCTGACTACAGGACAACTTTGGCAGTGTTGTAAATCATGCAGTTTATAAAAAAAAAAAAAAAAAACACAACTCTGCGCCGCAGCTACATTGCAGCACACAATAAGTAGACAAGGTCACATTGCAACTTCTAGGGTATCGCAAGCTTCAAAAAAAGAAGAAAAATGAGACCTGGTAGGACTTTTTGTGACTTGGGATATCCTAGGGGTCTCCGTGCAACTACACTCACTCGTATTGCGCTGCAACGTAGCAGCAACATAGTGCCTTTAACGGCAGCCAAAGTCGCTGTGTAGCCAGAGCCTTAGCTTACATGAACAGATGAGTAACTTCTGATCAGAATCAGTGTGTTATTCCAGAGCTGCATTTAGGGGCTGAAATCTGCCAGGATTCCCCACGGTCCAGATGCCACGGGTCATTATACATTATCCGTACCTACACAAACACAAGTGACCGCTTCCATGCAACGTGCCGCCATGCATTCTAAGTATGAAAGGCTTTCGGGAAACCAGATGGCACAACAGATGCAACAGAGTCTGAAAATATACAAAGCGAAGTGCTCCACGCAGCCAAACATCACAGCCGACACACCGGCTATAGTTAGTGGTTGGATACAGTATGGAGGGAGGGGGAAAGAAAACCCCACATACACTTACTGATCGAGCTACGGGACATCTTGCCGCTGCGGCACCCACCGCATTCTGACTTTGTAGTACCTTGCAGCCATTATCCACACCGTGGATTCCCTGTCTAAATCCTGACACTGAATGGGAAGAAAATTTCTGCAGGATACTGACTGCATAGCGGATTACAGTCTGTAGCCCGCTCATCATTAGCATGGAGGCCACGCTGAAAAACCTTGAGGCACGGTACGGTGACAATCACATGCATGTGGTTTCTGCAGCCAAAATCTGCGAGGAAAACTCAAGTATTGCTTTTTTTTTTTATTTTTTTTTTTAAGTCAAGCTTTTTTTTTTTTTAATCTCTACAGTAAATGTAGACGTACAGTTTGTTTTATTTAACAAAAACATCGCAAAACCTGTGTTCCATCTCTTCGCTTTCTTACTGCATTCTATCGGTGCAAAATGCTACAAAAGCGCAGACAGAATAGACATGCTGCAGATTTCAGAAGCGCTGCAATCCTCAAATTCTGCTAGGAGAAAAAAAAAAAAATCAAGTGTGTGCACGAGACTTCGGAAATCTCATGGGTTTTCTGGTACTATGAACACATACAACCGTGCTGTATGGGAACACAGCCTCTGGCTACATGGGCTGCTATTTCTGCAACTTTACAGATCCATGAAACAAAGCTTAGCCGAGGATATTATGGGATTAACACATCTGACATTTTATAACAAGAGAGCATGGGGAGTTTAGGGAATAAAGGTCATCGGCGTAACCGGAAACTACTACTAGTCAGAAACACATCAATATTCAACACACAAAAGGCAGACAAATAGAAAAAAAAATGAATAAAATCATGAATATGGAATCGGCCATCTGTAAGAGCAGCTGCCACCTTGATTGCAGTCCCAGGGATTTGTAAACTTTTTCACAACAACAATATACATAACCCACGTAATTTCTGGAGAACGTCGAGGTTTAAAAAAAAAAAGAACAATTTTCAATGTGTTAATGCTTTAAAAGGGAATCTGCCAGAAGGTTTTGGCTATTTAATCTGAGAGCAGCATGATGCATGGGCAGAGACCCTGATTGAAGTGATGCATCACTTGCTTCTAGTAGCCTCTATTAAATCAGTGTTTTATCAGCAGTAGATTATCACCACTGCAGGACTAGTTGCCTCATGCCATGTAGTCCTTCTAACCCTGCCTAAATGATTAGCAGCTTTCTGCCTATGCACAGTGTATACAGAAAGCTACCAATCAGTGGTGTGGGCTCAGCAGTCAGAACTGTAGATCTGTACCAGAGAAAACAATGCTTATCAAAATTGTATCAAACAGCCCAAAAGGTGGTGTATCACTGGAATCATGGGTCTTCCTACAGCATGTTGTCATTACATAGAAAAAAACCTTGTCACAGATCCCCTTTTTAAAGGGATTGTCGGGTCTAAAATGAAAAGTCTGCAGTCACTATGTATGACTGCAGACTTTTGAATCTCTGGCGCTCACGCACTGGAACGGCAGTGACGCATACGATATGCATACTCTAGGGCAAAAGCTGTCGTCCAGTGGGCGCAGCTCGCTCCATACAAGTGTAGACTAGACAGCGCGCCTACTAGACAGCTGCGACCACGCTCCATACACTCGTTGCGCCCACTAGACGGCTCCTGCCCGGGACTATGCATATCGTATACATCACTGCTGTTCCCAGCTCAGAAACCAGTGAATCAGGGATGGGTCAAAAAGTCCACTCAGTGACTGCAGACCTTTCATCTTAGACCGGTCATGATAAAGAGGCCAGCTGCTTCCTACTGAGCTCGTTGTACACTATCAACAGAGAGCAGATTTGTATGGACAGGACCCCGCTCCCTGTAATCCGCCCTGCTTGTCTGTAACAACAGACAGATGACTCTTCACAACAGGCGGAGGACAGCTAAAATTTGGCATGGATAATAAATTAAACTTTTGATAGTGGCTACATTTGTTAAAATGACAGTGTATTAAAAAAAACAAAAAAAAAAAAAAAAAACAAAATGAGCCAAAGAAAGTTTCAGTAGGCCGTGGACTGAACAATGACAATCTTTACAGTGGATTGCGGACGGACCACTGGACTTACATTCTTGCTACTGGCTGCTGCTAGTTGCCTTTTGCACAAGTCGCCTGGAGCCCTGTGGTGGGCGCAGGGGGGGTTCACTTACAATAAAATGATGGTAGCGAGCAGGCGATTTCTTATATTCACCATACTGTTATAACGGTGGTATTAGGATACAGACACTGATCACTGACATTACTCGCCTCTCCGACACAGACGGTGACAGATGCTGGGCGACAGGCTGCCATCCATGCGTAAATGAGGAGAGGAATATGTAATGTTTCTGACCATCGGTAATCGTGGATATTTATGTGGCTGCGGTCTACATTTTTTACACTACGCTCTGTAGTCTGTGTATGTAGCAGTTGCCAAAAGCCATCACGAAGATCGCATTAAGGGAATGGTATAATACAGATACCAAGCGCCATCCATACCATATGGTTATTAAAGCTGTCCAGGAGAAACGCACGGGGGAAGTCTTCCGGACAGATTACAGAAGTTTCTACAGGAAAGCGGCTCATGTAAATGACCTGGAGAGGTGACCCCATAATACCAAGGAAAGAAGCCCCCCATCCATTTCCCTGTACGCAGCAGTGGAGCCCCCGCTGTATGCAGAGAGTCTAAAAATACATAAAACATTCATTGACTCGAGGCCCCGGGGGACAGCGCTGCAAATATGCTTAGTAACCCAGGGCTTTTCGGAAAGCCATCAAGAGCTGGAGATTTTGCTGGTCTTGACACTCACAATTAACCCTTCATTCATCACATACTACAGCAAAAGCACATTTGTTTTAGAAGGCAACACACCTTTCCTCGTGGAGCTGCGTCTGGCCAGACAGCACTACCGACGGCCATCCGGGACATCCTAATGGGCCGCTGACAGTCATCAGCAGACCATTAAAAAGGAGCTTTCCCCACAGTGGACATTTACCATCTGCGTATATCCAAATGATGGGACCCCCAGCAAACACTAGAATGGGGGGGGGTCTTTCTATAGAGCCAGACAGGGGTTTTCTGGTATTTTAGCAGGAGGAAAGGATAAAAAAAAATTAAGACCCTTTAAGCCCTGCTGGACCAGTGATTTGTGGCTGCAGTGAGGTGGGCACGTCACTGTTGATGGAGAGTAAGGCCTATTTCACACTTCTGTTTGACGTCAGTCAAAATCCGCCAATTTTCGAAAAAAACGGATCCGCCAAAGAAGGGGCGGATCTGTTTTTTTTCCCCCCATGGACTTACATTAGCGGCGGATCTTGCCTGACGGTCGTCCGTCCCACCCGTTCCAGATCCGTCAAAATTTTAGCGTCTCCCGGGCGGATGGGACGGACTCTGCAACGTTTTTTCCGAGCGACGGGCCGCCAATTTATATTGCGCATGCCCGGTAGATTCGCTGGAGCAGGGCTTTTAACTCCTGAGTAGCGTTCCGGAACAGCCGTACAAACAAAATTTCTCTCTCTATCTCCTTTTTTTTCCCCCAGACTCGTTTTCCTTTGTCACTACCTGCCAAGGCAGATCCGTCCAAAAACGGATCCGGTGGCATCCGTTTGTAGATGATTCTTCGAATACTGGTAAAAAAAACAAAACAAAAAAAAAAAACACAACATGCACAAAAGACCGATACAACCCACTTTAAATTGGTAGAATATAGGATGATCTAGCTGCTGCCACAATACTAATAGACAGATGTGCAACCCACGAGACCCAAGATGACCTCAAGATTCTGTTTTCCTGCAGAGCGGCGCTCTCAATTTTACACATCAACAGAGTAGTTTATGGCATCAGGAGGGCAGGAGCAGGGCTGAGAGCCCTGTGTGGTCGCTTACACTGTGAGGAGAGGTAGAGGGGATTCAACGCACCGTTTACTTTTATACATTGGTCGGCCCTTGAGTTGGTCAGACATTGTTCAATTCTGCACATTGGTCAGGCAAGGTTTAACACATACCGCTAATTTAATTCAACTGTACTAATCCTAACAGCCACTCAGGTGAGGAGGAGACCAGGACAGTTTGGCTTAAACTTCAGAAAAACTCAAAAAAAAAAAAAAAAAAAAAAAAAAAATTACAAAAATAAATGTGTTTCAAATCCTGCTGTACCTGCTTTTATCACTAAAAACAGAGAAGAAACTGATTGCAATTTTTTTTGCACTCATTGCTTTCTGTGGGTGAAAAAAAAAAAATACGCTGAAAGAAAACTGACATGCTGCAGTTATCCAAAGTAGTCAGAAAAAAAAAAAAAAAAAAAAAAAAAAAAGGCAGTGTCTCAGATTTCTGAGATCTCAACTTTTGCTGGTACTGTAAAAAGCATAAAAACACAGCAAATACACAATGCGTGAACATAGCCTTATACTGGTAATTGGGGCTCTTGGTGAAACCAATTGGGGAAGTGTTGGTGTGCTGGATGTGGCTGGTAACCATGCTTCTGAAGAGAGTGTGACTCAAGGTAAAGGTTGGGGAACCACTTGAATATGGGACCTCCGAGACATCAATGATATGGAGCAGAGACATTATCAGCATCCACTGAGTGCCTCCTTCTCAGCTAGTACAAAAAAAAAAAAAAATCCTATATAGGGCCAGAACCCGTTTTATGGAGAATTAATGCCCATCTGTATGGAGCTTTTGGGACATCCCATATACAACCGTCTGGAGTCGGTCCCTCTGCAGTTAGAACGGCTTCTCCTAGGAAGGCTTTCTACAAGATTTCAGAGTGTATTTCTTATCAGTTCATCCAGATGAGCATTTGTGACGCCAGACACGGATGCTGGATGAGATGACATGGCTCAGTCTTCACTGTAGTTCATCCTAGCGGTGTTGGATGGAGTTGAGGGTACAGCTCTGTGGGGCCGGTCATGTTCTTCCACATCATACTCCCCCAACCATATCTTTATGGCTCATACTTTATGCACAATCATGGGGAACCGAAGAGAGACTTCCAACTTGTGTTTGCAGTTTGGGGAAGCAATTGTCAAAAAGGACTACATATGCTGAAGTATTGAGTTTTCCCTTCACTGGAACTAGTAGTCCTGAATCAACCCCATGAAAAATGCCCCATGGCATTATCGGTCCTCCAAACTTTCCAGCTGGCACAATGCAGTCTGGTAGGCAACGTTCTTCTCACGGCATTCACCAAACCCAAACATGGCCAGACACCAGAGAAATTCATCTCTCCACAGAACTGGCGGCATTACACCACTGTCACCTGCGATCGTGCTTGGTGATATAAGGCTGCATGCAGCTGCTCAGCCATGAAGTCCCAGAGTGTTGGGGGGGGGGGGGGGGGGGGGAGCACAGTTCTGTGCAGATATTAATGTTACAAGAGGTTTGGACTCCACAGTAAGCGAGTCTGCAGAGTGTTGGGGACTTTTGCCTTCTCCCCAGCACCTGACAACCCCTCTCTCACTTTAGTTGCTGCAATTTTGAAACCTTTCCACTTTTCAACAAAACCGTTCACAGTGTCCATATAGCGCATGTGCATATCAGGGTGTCCACTTTCCCAGCCTTCATGTAGCAGACTGTCCTCGTCCTGGCGACATTCCACAGATTAGTGCCCAGTAACCGTATTAAATGGTAGAAGCGATGATCTCAGCACAATTAGATGGTACAGAGGTCTATGCAAACACAATCCCAGAATCAGTTTGGTGACACCGCTCTCACGGCCTTCATTTGTATTGGGACTTTTATTCCATGGGTTTAGACTGGGGCTGAGGACAAGGAAAAAATAACTGGCATGGTATTAACGCACCGTGGTTTGTGAAGAAGTACAGTCACACTAGCTCAATAGAATACCTTCTAGTAAGAGGGGCTGTCCACATACACGGTATTTATGGCTCGTCTCCACATGTACCAGAGAAAAGCCTTATCCAAAGTAAGGGGCAGCTCAGATATACACTATCATTCAGTGGTGGGCAGTACGAAGGCCTAACTAAGAGAACCACATTTATTATTCATTTATAGAGTGCCACTAATTCCACAGCACTTTACATACATTATCATTGCTGTCCCCATTGGGGCTCACAATCTAGATTCCCTATCTGTATGTCTTTGGAGTGTGGGAGGAAATCAGTGAACCTGGAGGAAACCCACGCAAACACGGGGAGAACATACAGACTCCTTGCAGATGTTGCCCTTGGTGGGATTCGAACCCAGAACTCCTGCGCTGCAAGGCTGCAGTGCTAATCACTGAGCCACCGTGCTATAAAACCAAGCAACTTAGATTTGTTGGATAAAAGAAACTGTCAACTATATCACAAGGCCAAAAAAAACAAAAAATGGAAAGGGTTAAAAGAAATGCAACCCAAAATGTCACGCCAGCGATCACGTATGCAGACACTTTACACCCCATGTACTGGATCATAATGGAAACAATTTCTGTCCTGTGTAATGTCTGCTGGAAATAGCCCATAGCGAACAGTCCTAATGCTCACCCATGGCTGATGTGCCAAGACCCTCACACTGAGGCCAGGGCCAGACCAGCGGGTGCTAAATACTATGTTTCCAACCAGAAAAAAAAAAAAAAAAAAAATCAATACGGTCATCCGTATTGTCAACCGCATGTCTGTTTTTTACATCTATATCTATGGCATCTGGTTTTTACATCAATTGTTTAACTTTCCCAAATTCCTATGAAAAAATATTCAGCACATTCTGCATTGAACTACTGTACCCAATGTATTATATATTTTAGGAGTCGGACCATTTTATACCGACTCCACCAAAATGAGCAACAACTCCACAGCCCAGAATACAGATACTAGAAATGGAGTCTATATATTCAGATCGATGGCACCAATTTGTTCTGCTATGACCAAAATATCTCCCACTGGCAGGGGAAAAGCTTCAGGATGGAAACGGACAATGAGGCTGACCATATGCAGAAAATAATAGTCACCCATTAAAGGAAAAGACATTGGCTAGAGCAGGTTGGAGGGTTTGGCTACATGCCATCAGCTGTACATTAACAAGGCTTTCCAGTCCAATAAAAGCGTTTACAAAATAGCTTTGATATAAAATAATGAATGGCGTAGTAGCTCAACATTAAAATGCCATTCCCATGCCTCCCTGACACCTCACTGGTCTCTGCAGTTTTGGCAAGTGACTACATCATTGACCCTAGCGGCCAATGATTGGTAGCCCGTCATTCTGCATGAGCAAGAGTAGAGTAGCCACGGCGTTGGCAGGGGACTGGCAAGGTTAAAATCATCTTTTGCACAATTTTATACCATTGTCTGCAATTTGTGGTCTTGGAAACGCTCTTCATTCAGCATGGACAATGTAGGCGTGGGTTATATACCGGTAAGTGATAAGGAACCAGTGAGTCAATCTGGTTTGTGGCTTGCATTTGATGATTCAAAAGGGAATATTTGCAATGGGATTTCGCAGATCAGGTATAAAGGGTGGACAGACGGAGCGGCTGATCTCACAGGAGGTTCTCCTTATTCCAAGTCACAAACAACGCACACATGGTGATTTTCAGGTGACAACAGAGGCGTCGTACGGTCACATACCCTTTCCCCACTTGTGACAAACACGAGCCCTACTTCTCCCCTGCGGGAGCTTTTTTGTGGAAAACCACTGACGGAGCATGATCCCAACCTTATGTTTTTTGTGAGGTGAAGCTCTGAATAGCTGAATGATCTTAATTTCATAAACCCCTTCCAGCAGCCTCTAAGAAAGCAAAAGTATGTTACTTTCAAACAGGGCAAGAACAGACGCTGCCATTCAGCACCAGACACACACACACACACACACACGTTCACTGTTATCATACAACTGCCCAATAATCAGGTGTGAAAGAAATCAAAGGAATTTGGACAATTTCTTAATTAGTAATCCTGGACTTACGGTACTTCTATGCTATCACAGAGCCCCCCACTTCCAGGCCTGCAGACTCCACCAGAAAGACCCCAGATATTCCCATTGTTGAATGCAATAAACCATTATTTAATGACAGCTCCTAATGGCTGATATGGCCCCTGCTTCTATAGCCATAGGACTGAATCAGATCATCCGCAAATATAGCCACTAGCAGAGTGATTACACCTGGCACCTTTTGTAAGACGAGCCCTACTGTGCCCCTCTGTTCAGGCTTCAGGAGCTCCCACTCCCAAAATAGGGACACTGCCCTGATGAATTGATCTTAGGGTACTGGAGCGCCTTGGACTTTTTCATGGCTGGCATTTTGGGAGAGACAGCAAGTAGTCAAAACAAGGAATGAAGGTTAGCAGGAGCCATTAATTTGCCCTCTGTATTGAGACGCAGGTAACGACTAGAGGGTTACATAGAACACACTGTAATGCCACAACAGGAACCTCGCAATGTATTTTCAAGATTGATTATAAAATAGTCCTTAATATGACCAGAAATTCCAGTTGAACAGGTTCACAAGACAGGTGAGAAGAGATGGGGCCGCTGCCAAACAGTTCTTAAATTAATGAACAAGGAGGCATAAATTACAACGGGAAAGATGCACTATAAGGATAACAATACTAGGACGCAATTAACCCTTGCTCACCAAAGAGCAGGCTCAGAGGTTGCGCCCGTTCCACATGCAGTGGTAGCTGGTTGTGCTACACAGCCGTCATCCGATCCAGTCCTGGTCGCTGATCAACAAAAGAAATGCGCTTTGACAGCAACGCTTAGGTGGTGCATTCACAGCGATGTGCAGGTTTGGAGATTTATGACGGCGTGCCATGCCATCCGGGGGACACGTCAGTGCCACCCTGGCACCCCTGTGTAGCTCAACCAAAAACTGAGCCAGCCTCATAGTACACCGATTTCCACTATATGCTGTGGGATCTTGAATTCTAGAACTAGGAAAAAAAAAAAAAAAAAAAAAAAAAAAAGGAGATAGAGATAATATATATATATATATATATATAAAAATATCTCTTTTTCAAGGTTAAAAGAAATTAAACATATTTGGTGTAGCCGCATTCATAGGTCTGATCAAAATAATCTGTATAGCAAGTGGCATAGAGAAAAAAAATTGAAGTGCCAGGCTTGCCTTTTTGGCCGTTGCTGCTAATGCCTTTATAGCAAAAAAAAAAAATAAAAAGCTAAATATATTAAGCCCAGCTCTCCAAGCACCATAGATTATAATGGGGACGTGTAGTATTCATGAAAAGTACTGATAGAACAAGTATGTGCAACATGGACGTCTGAATGTGACCTTAGCACGGATTTACAAAGGGATATGAAAAGCTCCCGCAGGTGTAATGTGCGGGGGGTCCAATACTTGCATCTACAAGTTTTATTTTAGTGAATATGTGCGCATACCTTTAGGACGTAATGATTACAACTCCATTACAACTCAGCCTTCTTCTCTGCTCGCTTTCTCAAACTGAACATGGACAAAACAGAATTCATCATCTTTCCCCCATCTCACTCTACCCCTCCACCAGACCTATCCATCAATGTCAATGGCTGCTCTCTTTCCCCAGTCCTGCATGCCCGGTGCCTTGGGGTGATCCTCGACTCTGCGCTCTCTTTCAAACCACATATCCAAGGCCTCGCCTCCTCAAACTCAAAAATATTTCCCGGATCCGCTCATTCCTCAACCACAAAAACACTAGTGCACGCTCTTATCTCCCGCCTCGACTACTGCAACCTCCGACTCTCTGGCCTCCCCTCTAGTACTCTAGCACCGCTCCAGTCCATCCTACACTCTGCTGCCTGACTAATCCACCTGTCTCCCCGCTATTCCCCAGCCTCTCCCCTATGCCAGGCCCTTCACTGGCTTCCTATTGCCCAGAGGATCCAATTCAAAACCCTAGCCATGACATACAAAGCCATCCACAACCTGTCTCCTCCATACATCTGTGACATGGTCTCTAGGTACCTACCCGCACGCAACCTTCGATCGTCCCAAGATCTCCTTCTCTACTCCCCTATTATCTCTTCTTCCCACAACCGCATACAAGACTTCTCCCGTGCTTCCCCCATACTCTGGAACTCCCTGCCGCAACACATCAGACTCTCACCATCAACGGAAACCTTCAAGAAGAACCTGAAGACCCACCTGTTTCGACAAGCCTACAGCCTGCAATGATCCTCGGTCTACTGAACCACCGCACGACCTGTTCTACCCTCTCCTACTGTATCCTCGCTCATTCCTGTAGACTGAGTCCTCGCGGGCAGGGTCCCCTCTCCTTATGTACTTGTGTGTCCCTTGTCTTACACTTGTATATTACTCTTGCATATGTTACACTTGTCTATATTTCCCCTTTTCACATGTAAAGCGCCATGGAATAAATGGCGCTATATAAATGCATAATAATAATAAAATAATAATTTTGGAAGAAAAAGTAACTGGGATAATAAATGGCAGCAAAAGGCAACGCATCAATGATGGCGGTTAGGAGAATATTACACAATGTGCTCGCCGTGGTCAAATATCTCCGCCTATAAGGAATGGAGGGAGCACTTATCCAGGCGCTGACCTATATAGCCATGCATTAATGTGCCACATCATAATGGAATCCGCCACCTACTTTCTCATATCTAATCACTTGTGACAAGAACACAATCCAGCTCTTCACTTTCCTGTAGTCTTTATCATCATCACTCAAGAAACAAAAACCCAAACCTCTTCCTTACCTTCGCCGAGGAGAGGATCTGCACAATGACTGCTCTATAATCACTGCTTGGTCCCATGTTTTTCTACTTGTGAGACCGTGCAGAGATGCTTCCATATATACTGGTGAAAGACCTCTGAAGCTCCATTTAATAAGGCCCCTGTACATAGATGGAGAGAATAACCAGCCAAACAAGGAGCATTTATACAAACGCTCACTACCAAATTTTTCTACCTAGTCAATGATTACCCCAGAATCATTGGGTAAAATGGAACAAAAAAAAAAAAAAAAAAAAAAAAAAAAAGGACAATATAAAGACTAACTTTTCCTTGCAAAGGTTTTAATATATTTACACCATAGTTTACTGTATTTTTCTCCACAATGGACTTTTATGGGAGGCCTTAAAAAATGCATGCAAGAATCACAACTGCATTTCTACCCTACGAGTGCACACATCAAATAATGCTGGATCAATTCTGCACAGGAAAAGAAAAACAATGCATTAAATAAACAGCGGAAATTACTATTGCTTATTCTGGTGAGGATACATGCAGAAAAACCACAGTGTTTCCATGTGTGTGAACAGGGCCTAACCAATCACATTGACGTTTTAATCTTTAAATTATTCTTGGAAAGATGATAACTAGCCAAACTGGTTTCCAATAGCAACAGCATTTGTCACCTTGTGTTAAATTGAGAAACTGCTTAAATTAGTTTATCTACCAAAAACCTGAACCCCGAATCCCACATCCACAGCAAACCTAATGCCAATACTCCCACCAGAGCCGAGAGGTGTGAGAAGCATCAGCCGTGGAGCGAGGACGGTGTGTGGAAGCGCTGACGGCGTAAGAACTGGTGCAATTAACCAGTGACTAGATGGGAATTACTCATCCTCCTCGTCACACAACATGACGGTGCACTACATGAATAGCAGATCACTTCTTCACACCAGGAGGAGTTGCTACACGTTCGGCCAAAGTCTGACACAGGCTGAAAGACGGCACTATATAATGAAAGAATGCGGGAGACCGCCAACGGGCATATTCACACTGTAGCCTCAGTACACAGGGTTATACAAATGTCTGATTATGGGAATATCGCCTTCATCAGGATCGCCGCCTCCTACCAGTGTCACACGGGGGCTATGACCATGATGACACGGCAGGATCTGGCAACAGAAGTCTTGTGTTCGGTACAAATGCACAGTCAGCAGCAGCGAAATAATGAAGTCACACAGCCTCCACATATACCGCCACGGTGTGCAGCCTTAAAGGGGAAGGACAGAGGAAACTACTTTACAGAAGTAATCTGCTCAGATAGTGACGTGTGATCTCAGACCTGCATGGATTTGCAGAAATAAGGGGCGTAAAGAGCAAAGACACATGTTCTAGAAAAGCAACGCTTCAGAAGGCTATAGTGCCTGATGGAGTGACACAGTAATCCAGAGCTGTAGGGACTGCGTGGGCCGCTGTACAGGGTAAGGAGGCGCTCACATCTATATAAAGTAGCTGAGATTCTCAGCCAGAAAAGCTGGAGAGTGTCAAGTGAGTGTCTTGCATTTTTTTTCTCCCCTACCATCCTTATGCCATGCGAGTGCTATTCAATTGTGGGTATTTCTCTTGCCTAGCATCCGTATGCAATGCCTCTAAGATCAGCTCTTACATACAGTAACTGTCCTTTCAAATTAATTTTCTAACCAATAAAAAAGCCATCTTATATACAGAGATAGATGGAGTCATTGAGATATACAATTAGTGCAGTGCGTGTGTAGCTTACTGTACAAGTATTCAGCCAAAGGAAAAAAATGGTGTGGGGTCTCTCTTATTTTTCTTAAGCAGCTGAGGAAAAGCAGACAGCTGAGGGCTGCTTATAGTCTGGGAGGGGGGGGGGGGGGGGGGGGGGAGACCAATTAACATGGAGCTTCCCAGGCTATTAATATTAGCTCACAGCTGTTTGCGTAGCCTTTAATGGTTATTACAAAGAAGAACTGCAAAAAAAAAAAAAAATTAAAAAAAATAACGTGGGGGTCCCCCTATTTTTAATAACCAGCAAAGGCTAAACAGATAGCTGTGGGCTGATACTAA